>NW_024080636.1:3060761-3144283 GCF_003009895.1 Hyaena hyaena | reverse complement strand
GAAGAAGAAGGAAGAAGGAAGAAGAAGGAAGAAGGAAGAAGAAGGAAGAAGAAGAAGGAAGAAGGAAGAAGAAGGAAGAAGGAAGAAGAAGGAAGAAGAAGAAGGAAGAAGGAAGAAGAAGGAAGAAGGAAGAAGAAGGAAGAAGGAAGAAGAAGGAAGAAGAAGAAGGAAGAAGGAAGAAGAAGGAAGAAGGAAGAAGAAGGAAGAAGAAGAAGGAAGAAGGAAGAAGAAGGAAGAAGGAAGAAGAAGGAAGAAGGAAGAAGAAGGAAGAAGAAGAAGGAAGAAGGAAGAAGAAGGAAGAAGGAAGAAGAAGGAAGAAGAAGAAGGAAGAAGGAAGAAGAAGGAAGAAGGAAGAAGAAGGAAGAAGGAAGAAGAAGGAAGAAGAAGAAGGAAGAAGGAAGAAGAAGGAAGAAGGAAGAAGAAGGAAGAAGAAGAAGGAAGAAGGAAGAAGAAGGAAGAAGGAAGAAGAAGGAAGAAGGAAGAAGAAGGAAGAAGAAGAAGGAAGAAGGAAGAAGAAGGAAGAAGGAAGAAGAAGGAAGAAGAAGAAGGAAGAAGGAAGAAGAAGGAAGAAGGAAGAAGAAGGAAGAAGGAAGAAGAAGGAAGAAGAAGAAGGAAGAAGGAAGAAGAAGGAAGAAGGAAGAAGAAGGAAGAAGAAGAAGGAAGAAGGAAGAAGAAGGAAGAAGGAAGAAGAAGGAAGAAGGAAGAAGAAGGAAGAAGAAGAAGGAAGAAGGAAGAAGAAGGAAGAAGGAAGAAGAAGGAAGAAGAAGAAGGAAGAAGGAAGAAGAAGGAGGAAGAAGAAGGAGGAGGAGGAGGAAGAAGAAGAAGGAAGAAGAAGGAGAAGGAAGAAGGAAGAAGAGGAAGAAGAGGAAGAAAGAAGGAAGAAGAGGAGGAAGAGGAAGAAGAGGAAGAAAGAAGGAAGAAGAGGAAGAAGGAGGAAGAAGGAAGAAGGAAGGAGAAGGAGAAGAAGGAGGAGGAGGAGGAAGAAGGAAGAAGGAAGAAGAAGGAGAAGGAGAAGAAGAAGAAGAGGCACCTGAGTGGTTCAATGTGCTAAGTGTCTGACTTCAGCTCAGGTCATGATCTCAGTTCGTGAGTTCGAGTCCCATGTCACACTCTCTGGTGTCAGCGCAGAGATGGCTTAGATCCTCCCCCCACCCCTTCCCCACTTGCACGTGTGCGTGAACTCCCTCTCTCTCTCTCTCTAAAATAAATAAACATTTGAAGGAGGAGGAGGAGAAGCTCATTGTTGCCGCCACCTATGCCTCGACCCCTAATCCAGCTTCTGTCATTAAGAACGATGTGTCCCTGACTTCTCTGCCCTTCTCTCAGTGGGTTTGAATTTGGGCAGGGGGAAGAGAGGACATGTATTGAGCCCCTAAAGCCCTAATATCTACTACCTCAAATGTTGGAATGAAGATCAAATGGTTGTTTTTACTGGAACATATTAGGTGCTCAATTAACTTTGATAATTATAATAAGCACTGCATTTTTTTTTCTAGGAGAGAGAGAGAGAGACAGCGTGAGCAGGGGAGGGTCAGAGAGAGAGGGAGACACAGACTCTGAAACAGGCTCCAGGCTCTGAGCTGGCAGTCAGCACAGAGCCCGACGCGGGGCTCGAACCCACAAACCGCAAGATCATGACCCAAGCGAAAGTCGGACCCTTAACCGACTAAGCCACCCAGGCGCCCCTAAGCACTGCATGTTTTAATAGCTAATGGAGTCAGTCCTTGTTCATTACACTTCCTTTTCAGTATTTTTCCTAGCTATGTTCATACATTTCCTCTTCTAGATGAATCATTTAATTAATGTTTTAAGTATCCTGTTTGGATTTCATTAAATGCATAAGGAATTTAGAATAAAATAGACATTTTAATGACATTGGGTTTCTCTCCAAGAATGAAGCTTGTCTTTTGATTTAGATCTTGCCTTTTGCCCCTTTTCTTCGCATAAAACTTACGTGATCCTTGCTAAATGTATTTCCTAGTATTTTACTGTTTTTTCTTAAATGCTATTATAAATCAAGTCTTTTCTTCAGATACATATCCTAATCGATTCCTATATATAGGCAATTGATTTTTTTAAAGAACTTTTATTATTTGGAGCCATTTTAGATTCACAGCAAAATCGGGGGGAAGATACGGAGATTTCTCAAAAATCTCCGACCCTCACACATGTACAGACTCCCCATTATCAACATTCCCTGAGTGGGACACTTGTTACAGTTGATGAAACTGCATTGACACGTCATTGTCACCCAGAGTCCATTAGGCGTCCCTCTTGGTGATGTACATTCTATGGGTTTGGACAAATGCATGATGACATGTGTCCACCATTATAGTATCACACAGACTAGTTTTCACTTGACTTTTAAGGAGTAATTTTTTTCTAATCTCCTTAAAGATTCTAATAGTTGTCCTAATTGATTCTCTTAGCTTTTCCAAGTAATAATCTAAAGATGGTGGACTTTGGCCTCTGAATTTCCAGCACTTATTCCTTTTATTTCTGTGCCCTGTCTAATTGCATGGCTTAGTCCCCCCAGAGCAGCATTAAATAGTGGTGACAGGAAATACTTGCCTTGTTCTAGAAGTTAATGGAATGCATCTAATGTTTTGCCAGAGAATATAATGCTGGCTTTTGGTGTCATGTATTTATACATATTTTATCATGTTGAATCATAAAATGTATTCCTATTTTAATAACATATTTTTCTAAAATTAGGAATGCAGAGGCGCTGGGGTGGCTCAGTCAGTTAAGTGTCTGACTCTTGATTTCGGCTCAGGTTATGATCCCAGGGTCATGGGATCAAGCCCCATGTCAGGTTCCACATGGAGCATGGAGCCTGCTTGAGATTCTCTCTCTCTCTCTCTCTCTCTCTCTCTCTGCCCCTCTCCCCCAAAAACATTTTTAAAAAGGAACAAATCTATTAAAAAAATAAAATTAGGAATGGATGTTGGATGTTATGAAATACCTCCTTAGTATCTATTGAGATGCTCATTTGCTGGTTCTCCGATAGTCAATCGGTGAAAGGTTCTGTACAGCTCAGCAAACGAGGCTCAGGCAGGTCGGGTCATTTGCCCAGGGTCACACGATGAGCAGGTGGCAGAGCTCCTCTGAGCCCACACTCTCTATCCCTGGACCCCAGTGCTGCCTGCTCCGAATGCTCGTGACCTTGCGACTCCTGGGACGCCACCCTGCACCCCCAGTCCCCTGGCAGGCCTCACCCACAGGCCACATAGCCTTTGTGGCCCCCGCATCCCTGCCCTCCTGCATGAGATGCTAGCCCAGGTCAGCAGCCACCCACGTCTCACCCGTCAACACAAGTAATGGCACAGGAGACAAGCCTGGGCGGAGCCGAGGGTATCGAGCAGTCCCAGGGTCACAGAAGGTAGAAGAAAAAGGGTTTTCCACTAGGCTTGATAAAAGGGCAACATGTAGCTGCCCCCCGGGCAGAGGATGGCTTCACAGGGGTGGATTTATTTTGTTTTAATTATTTTTAAAATAATGTTTATTTATTTATTTTTGAGAGAGAGAGAGACAGGGAGAGTGAGCTCGTCGGGGGTAGAGAAAGAGGAGGAGAGAGAGAATCCCCAAAAGGCTCTGCACTGTCAGTGCAGGGCCAGATGCAGGGCTTGAACTCGTGTTGTGAGATCATGACCTGAGCCGAAACCAAGAGTCAGATGCTCAACCGACTGAGCCACCCAGGCGCCCCTCCTGGGGGTGGCTTTAAAGCAGATACACAGATTTTTTAAAAGGGGAGGAGGGGCGCCTGAGTGGCTCAGTCAGTGAAGCGTCCGACTTCGGCTCAGGTCATGATCTCACGGTTCGTGGGTTTGAGTCCCGAGTTGGGCTCTGTGCTGACAGCTCAGAGCCTGGAGCCTGTTTCAGATTCTATGTCTCCCTCTCTCTCTAACCCTCTCCTGCTTACTCTCTCTCTCTCTCCCTCTCAAAAATAAATAAAACATTAAAAAAGAAAAAAAAAGCAGATAGACGGTGGCTCAAGTGGTTGAAAATCTGACTCTTGATTTTGTCTCAGGTCATGATCTCTAAGTTCGTGAGGTTGAGTCCCTCCATGCTGGCAGCACAGAGCCTGCTTGGGACTCTCTCCCCCTCTCTGCTCCCTCCCCTGCTCTCTCTCTCTCAAAATAAATAAACTTCAAAAATAAAACAAAACAAAACAATAAAATAAAGCAGGCACACAGAAAGCTGGTTTCAGCAGGCATCTGGGCTCAGAAGAAGAGCCTCGGGCTCTGGTTCAAGCCCACCCTGGCCATCCCAGGACCCTGCCCCTTGCCGCGCTGTGTGACCTGGACAGGCTCAGGCCCCAGTGTGCTGACCGAGGCACAGAAGACTCTCAGAGCTCCAGGCTGGCCCGCGAGGCAGGCAGCAGGGGAAGGGCTGGCCCACCCCGTTTTCTGCTCCGGTTGCCGCCTCCCCCAGCCGCCTCTCTGGCCCCCACCTGGAACAGCTGAGCCTGGAGGCGGCTCAGAGTCACCACAGGACCAGCATTTACTAGAGTGGCCGCGTGCCGTGGCCACACACTCTGCGTACATTATCTCATTTAATTTAAATTAACTTACTGTAATTAAATCCTCCCTAGAAGCCGGCAGAGTCTCCTCAGGGTTGAGTGCTTTACAGACCATCTCATTTACCCCATTTTACAGATGAGGAAAATTGAGGCAAGGGAGGGAAAATAATTTACCCAGGGTTGTTTGGCGGGGGAGGGGTGGCAGGGAGGTCAGTCAGAGCCAGGGTCTCGCCTTTGACTGTTAGTTATTTCAGCCTCCTGTAGATTTTTTCCAGACCTCTGAGGTCACCCTGTTCCCAGCTGGCCACACCAGTGAAAACAAGGCGTGTCGGGGATGGAGAGGAAACTGCAATTAGGGCCTCCTGGGACTGAGCTCCATTTTCACAGACGACAACACTGAGAATTCAAGCGGCCTGCCTGAGGTCCCGGAGCAAGGGTCCAGTGGAGGCCAGATTCGGATGGGCTTGCTTGACGCTGCTCCGCGCGGTGACTTGTCCCCATCTGGGCGGCTTCGAAGGGTAGAGCCAGTTTCTCTTTTCCTTCCTCAGTGTTGTCGGCCATTCTCGAATTGTCCACCTGGGGGCGCTGGATACCAAGCCGGGACGGGAGCTTTTCAGAGATCTCTTCCCCCGCTGCCTAGGACATCTCTCTCCCCTGCACAACGCCTCCTTTTCCTTCTCCAACTTCACTCTAAAGCCGGGGCCAGGGGTGCTTGGGTGGCTCAGTCGGTTAAGCATCCGGCTTCAGCTCAGGTCATGATCTCACAGTTTGTGGGTTCAAGCCCCACGTCGGGCTCTGTGCTGACAGCTCAGAGCCTGGAGCCTGCTTCGGATTCTGTGTCTCCCTCTCTCTCTAACCCTCTTCGGCTCACACTGTGTCTCTCTCTCTCTCTCTCTCTCTCTCTCTCTCTCTCTCTCAGAAATAAATAAAGGGGCGCCTGGGTGGCTTAGTCGGTTAAGCGTCCGGCTTTCACTTAGGTCATGATCTCGCGGTTCGTGGGTTCGAGCCCCGCGTCGGGCTCTGTGCTGACGGCCAGCTCAGAGCCTGGAGCCTGTTTCCAATTCTGTGTCTCCCTCTGTCTCTGACCCTCCCCTCCTCACGCTGTCTCTCTCTCTCTCTCCTAGAAATAAATAAAAATATTTTTAAAAAATATATATATATAAAAAAGAAATAAATAAAAACATTAAAATTTTAATGGGGCGCCTGGGTGCCTTAGTCGGGTAAGCGTCCGACTTTCGCTTAGGTCATGATCTCGCGGTTCGCGGGTTCGAGCCCCGCGTCGGGCTCTGTGCTGACTGCCAGCTCAGAGCCTGGAGCCTGTTTCAGTCTGTGACTCCCTCTCTCTCTGACCCTCCCCTGCTCACGCTGTCTCTCTCTCTCTCCTAGAAATAAATAAAAAACATTAAAAAACTAAAAAATAAAGCGGGGGCCAGACAGAGTGGGGGGCGGTCCGCCTTCCCTCCTCCATGGTGCCCCACCCCCCACGACTCTGTGACCACCTGCTTGCGGGCCAGAGGCCCCCAGACCTTCAGCTCCTCAAGGGCAGGCCCGTGGAGGCCTCCGTGCGGGGCGCCGAGCGCAGGAGCAGGTCCCTCGTGGGTGGGGGGGGTGTCCAGGCAGGACAGGGCCCCCGGGGACGGGACATCGGGGATCTGCGCTTCCAGCAGGATTCGGGCACAGAGGGTCGTGACACCGACGCTTTTCTTTCCAGGAAGCAGCTTAATTCGAGGCCGCCCCGCCCAGGTGGGTTCGTGCCCAGCGACCTGGGCCGCCAATGCCACGTGGCGTGGTTTCTTGTTTTCTACCTCTGTCTCCCGCATGTGGGAACACACAAACATGCAGTGGGAGTACGGGGTCTCGAGTTTCACGGGTGCGAGGGATGTCACGTGTGGTGTAGCCAGGTTGCCTTGAGGTTTGATTTTTCCTTTCCTTAGGGAGGGGACCCTACCACGTGGTTAGGGCCTCCGCCCCTGCGGTTCCCAGAACGACCGGAAGTGGACCGTATGGGACCTGGCTTTGTGCTAACCAGACTCCAGGAAGCTGACCAAGACCCCAGAGTAGCCAGGTCCACATTCACATGGATGGTCACATGCGGGGTGGCCTGCCCAGGGGAGCGGCTGAGGCGAGCGGGAGGCCTTCAGCCACCACCATTCTGGGACAGGCACTTCCCGGCTCATCAGGCAAGCCCTCGGCCGCTCCGGTTGGTGCCCACGGCCCACTGCGGCCGGGGGTCCTGGAATTATTTAAGTGCTGTGTGGACGTGCTACGTTAACTAATGTGACCTCCTCCATCTGCGGCCAGGAGCCCAGGCCCCCGCTGGCAGCCTGGGCCTAGAGAGCCAGGATGTAAGGCTCTTGAGCGTCAGGGTCTTGAGCAACAGTTCTCTCTCCAGAGCACTCACCACTGACCCACAGGGCCCTGCGAGGTACCCCCTCCCGGAGGATGGAGCGTGGCCCCACAGACGTGGTGTGTGTCACACAGGTACCATCATCTCCGCGCTGCTACTGCGGAAACAGACTGAGGCCGAGCCATGCGGCCAAGGTCACACAGCCAGGAGGTGGGTGGAGAGTCTGGGCCTTGAACCCGACTCCACCCGACGCCGGAGCCTGTGTTCTTTCCTCTGCCCGGCTTCCAGCTGCATCGAGAATCTGAATCCTCTTGAATCTTAGAGGCCGGCTCTTTGACAACCCACCCCGGGACTCTCTCTGGATTCATTTCTTGTTCCCGTGATGCTCCTTGTTGGTGCCACAGCCAGACGTGTGGGAAGAGGCCAGGGCGCTAGCCTGGCAACCGGCTGCGGGGCGGCTCCTGCCTCCCTGTGATCGTCGGTTACGGCCTCTGGGAAGCCCTGCCCGTATCCCCACCGGGCTGCTGTGCGTGTCCCGACCCTCACGGTGTTCCCTCCTCTCCTTGACGCTGGGTCTCCTTCTCCCCACGCTGCACCTGAGGCACAGGAGGCGGTCACATACATAGTCGAGATCTTTTGACCTTCACGATCAGGACCACGGACGTGTCAGTTCCTGAGAAGTTCACTGAAGTAGCAGCCCGAGTAAAAAGCGGAGCATGTGTGCCTTCAATGGTTCGCGTTAACAGGTGTGAGTGGACACCCCCTCGGAATCTGTTGGTGAGGACCCCAGCCCCTCCTGGAGCCTGGGGCTGTGGCTGGAGACGGGACCATGCTTCTCGCCTCCCCCTACGCCATCGGGCGGCCTCTGTGACTTCCAGGCGTGGCCCCCAAAGCGGAGCGAGAACCTCCAGAAGGTCACCGAACCGTGTGCTCACAGAGCCCACCTGGGTTCTGGTGATTTCCACCCCGTATTTAGCGGCCACCTCATTTGCCTAATTTGTAGAAATGGTTTAAGCAACTTGCTTAAACCGTGGGATTCAAGTTTATTCCCACGGAAACCACCACACTTTTTCTGTTTTGCCATCAAGTTTCAACACCCTACGGAACACTTCATTCCTGGATCTTACTCGGGTGGGAGTGGCCTTGAGTGAGCTGCATTGGCACTCCAGGCCCCCTGTGGGCACCGAGAGATGGGGTGCCCATGAGGGGAGCACATTGTCCCTCTGTTTTGTGTCAGCTGCAGGGACTCCGGGAGCACCTTTGCAGCCAGAGTGGGATGAGTCCCCTGGGACGGATGCATAAACAGGTGAGGCTGGTGGTCCCCACTCCTGGTGTCCTATGGGTGACACACTCTCTGGCCCCCTCCCCTCCTCACACCAGGACACCCACCCACCCGGAGCTAGGGCCCCTTCTCCACACTGTCATAATGCACCTGGCCACCAATTGATGAGGTGCCCCCTTACTATGCCTCATGGAGCCCCATTCTTTTCTTTTATTCAAGGCTGGGACTCAGGTGAAGCGAGAGAGGCGGAGTCGTCAGGCCCCAAACTGAGGGGGTGCCCCAAAGCAGTCATTAGGACGAGCAGCCCAAGGAACAGGGGCACAGGGTCTGAGTAGACTTCTCATCGAAGAAGATATGCGAATGGCCAGCAGGCACATGGAAAGGTGCTCAGCATCACTGATCATTAGGCAAATGCAAATCCAAACCACACCGAGGTAGCACCTCGCGGCCACTGGATGGCTGTGATCAGAAACAAACAAGGATGTACAAGCATGTGGAGAAATCGGTGCCCTCCTCCCCCGCTGCTCAGAATGGAAAGCGCCACAGCCACCTCAAAAAACAGTTTGGTGGTTCCTCAGCGAGGTAAACGCAGAATTACCGCATGACCCAACACTCCACTTACAGGCGCATCCTCAAGAGAAGTGAAAACACATGTCCACACAAAAATTTGCACCCAGATGTGCATAGCAGCACCTTTCATAATAGCCAAAAAATGTGAACAGGGGCACCTGGGCAGCTCAGTCGGTTAAGCATCCAACTTCAGCGCGGGCTATGATCTCGCTGTTCCCAAGTTCGAGCCCCGCATCAGGCTCTGTGCTGACAACTCAGAGCCTGGAGCCTGTTTGTGGTTCTGTGTCTCCCTCTCCCTGCCCCTCCTTGGCTCACACTCTGTATATTTCTCAAAAATAAATAATCATTTAAAAAATTAAACAAAAAAACATTAAAAAAATAAAAGTATAGCCACAAGTCCACACTGATATAAATCAATGATTGAATAAACAAATGAATAGGGGAGAGGAGACAAATCTAGCAGGCAGAAGAGTTCCAAATAACTTATGGAGCTGCCCTGAGTTCAGGGAGACACTCTTGCTCAAGTGTAGACGTGTATAGAGGCTTCCTCCTAGAGTATAGATGATCTGATTGGATCCTTTCAAGAACGCCATTGGGAGCACATTACTGTACCCATTTTACAGATGATGAAACTGAGTCTCAGGGAAGCCAAGCTCTGGGTCACACAGGTAGTAAACAGGGAGCTTTGCAGCTTCTTGAGGGAGTCCTAGCCTGTAAGCCCTCAGATCTCACAGGGGCTGAAGGGTGTGATGGGCACTCAAAGAAATTGCCAAATGAGAGGTGCCCGGGTGGTTCCATTGGTTAAGCTGACTCTTGCTTTTGGCTCACGTCATGATCTCACAGTTCGTGGGTTTGAGCCCCGCATTGGGTTCTGGGCTGACAGCGTGGAGCCTTCTTGGGATTCTCTCTCTCCTTCTTTCCTTGTCCTGCTCCCTGCCCCCGTCAAAATAAATAAGTAAATAAACATTAAAAATTGTCAAATGAGTGAAAGGAGAGGACAGAAGACTGAGAGGTCACAGTGGAGACTGGGTGCTACCCGAAGCCACTGCCATGGGGCTGTGTGACCCCGGGCAGCTCTGGTACCACTCTGAGTCTGCCTCAGCATCCTCATCTATGAGAAGGTGACAGCTTTCCTGCCTCAAAGGTTTCTGCGAGAATAAGTGAGGTCACTGGTGTGTCCTGGATAGAAACCTCCCTCCAGACTCTAGAGGAAACACAACCTCAGCTCTGGAGTCTCAGGAGTTGCCAGGGGGACTGGGCAGGGCTGGTCCACAGGTTTGGGCGGGACGCCCATCTTCACAAATCCGCATAAGGGGCAACTCTTATTGCTTATTGAGCAACTCCCTGCTGCCTCCTCATCCCTGGGGGGCCCGGGGCTTTTCTGGTGGGAGTGGAAACCCACCAAGCCCTGCCCCCCGGCGTGGGGCAGAGAAGGGGCACCTCCCAGAGGCGGCCTCTCTCTCTCTGACTCACACGAGGCACCTGCCCCTGGGCTGGAGGATCTCCAGACCTCCCAAAGCCTCCGCCGCCTGGCCCAGCGCTGGCTGCACCTCTCTGGGCAGGGCTGGGAGCCTTTATGCCTCCGTGTGTTCTCGAGGAGGCCTGTCCGTGCTGGAAGTCCTCTTCCTGGCACAGACAGGCTGCTGGCTCCTGCCCCGCCTCCGCCTCGCCCTTCCCCGGGGGCAGAGAGCACAGGGCAAGGGAAGGAGGAACATACAAGGGAAAACAGAGAGAAAGCAGAGCCCAGATCAACATCTCTGATCCTATCTCTCCACAAAGGCAAAGTGCCTGGCAGCCGGTGGCTCCCCTTTTTCTTCGTTTGCATAAGTCACCCAGCCTTCTGAGCATCTTCCCGTCCTCCCCTTGCCCAGGTCACACAGCAGGTCAGCAACCAGCTCTAGGACCCAGAGGTGACCCCCACTGGGTGGCAGCCAGCTCACTTCAACTGCCCTGCGGTCAGCGGCTGGCCGACCTCTCCTCCGGGGGACCCTCCTGGGCCCACCTCTCACCAGCCCTGTGATTTTAGCGGGAGTTAACCACGCCTCCGACCCCGCCCCCAACCCCGCCCCAGGCCCCACCTCCACCGACCTCCCCGCCCCCCCGCTTGACTCCACCTCCCTCACCAGAATGATTGGCTAAGGGGAGGCACCTGACCCAAGCTGGGCCAATGGGAGAGCGCCAGTCCCAAACTCGGACATAGGACAAAACGGACCAATCAGGGCCCTTCCCTAAGATTTCTTTCCTCGAACCAGCCCGCTAGGGGGCAGCAGGCACATCCCCGTAGGAAGACGCCGCTAATAACTGGGAAAAGGAAGCTCACAGCAAGAGAGGCAGAGATGTGCAGGAGGGAAGTCCTGGCAGCGTTAAGGCCACTCCCAGCCTTTTCCTTTTTTTAAAAAAAAAATTTTTTTTTGTTTTATTTATTTCTAGGCGCGCGAGAGAGACAGCGTGAGCAGGGAAGGGTCAGAGAGAGAGGGAGATACAGACTCTGAAGCAGGCTCCAGGCTCTGAGCTGGCAGTCAGCACAGAGCCCGACGCGGGGCTCGAACCCACGAACCGCAAGATCATGACCTGAGCGAAAGTTGGACGCTTAGCCGACTAAGCCACCCAGGCGCCCCACTCCCAGCCTTTTCCGAGGCGCCTCCTATGACTTGTTGAGCTCCTTCAAAGAGCCTTTAGTAAATTCTTTCCTGTTCAGCGAGGTTTGAATGCGGTTTCAGCCCAGGCGGTAGCATATCACACGTGCTAAGAACAAGGACCCTGAAGCCAGCCCGCACTCACTAGCTGTGTTACCTTTGGTGTGGTCCCGAATAGCTCAAGACCTCAGTTTCCCCAACTGTAGCCCACCCTGGCTCAGGGTGGGGATTCGCGAGTTATAATAGCACCGCGCACACGGGAAGACCTCAGTAACACCTGCTTGTAATCAGGAGCACCCCGGGTCCTACACCTTCCCGGACACTGGGTGCCTCCCGCGTCGTGCCCATAGTGTGCCAGTGTGTCTGTCGGGGTAGCCCGGGTAGGGGGTGACTCCTCGTAGAAGGCTGGACACTGACTGTCCTCAGAGACGGCGGCTGCGAGGGGCCGCCCTGGCCTGCTGGGGCTCGGCGTTTGCACATGTGTTACAGCAAGATGACCCGGTGCCTAAATCTGCCCTTCCGCAGCGGGCAGGCCGGACCCTGGCCAGCAGCCAGCGGTGGACACTGTGATAGACTCAGAATTGCCCCCTCTCTCAATGGATCACTTTATTTTGGGGTGCAGCTCACCACATCGGGGACCCAGAGCACTGAGTGCTGGAAAGTGGCGGAAAGTGCTCAGAAAGGGCGAAGGTTGTCGTGCCCGGGTGCCCAGCCCCTGCTCCCAAGGGTAGCTCCCTCCCAGGGCCTCTCACCCCTCATACAAACAGCCGTTTGCCACCGGGGTTGGACAGATCCGCCCGGATCTGCCTGAGCCCAGGGGCGCCCACAGCTTGGACTTGGGCCGGGAATATCCTGTTTGCTCCCAACAACTGGGCTGTGCCAAGGAGTAAATTAGAAACAGCTCTGCCGTGGGTTGCATAGTGTCCTCCAAAAAGATCTCTTCCCTCCAGAACCTCAGACTGTGACTTCGTGTGGAAATAGATCTTTGCAGATGTAATTATTTAAAGATTTCAAGACTAAATCATCCTGGATTTAGGGTGGGCCCTAAATCGAATGGCTGGGGTGCTTATAAGAAGAGGAAAGGACACGGACAGACAGGAGGCTCCATTTGAAAATGGAGGCAAAGACCATTGTGATGTTGCCACAAGCCAAGAAACACCAAAGACTGCAGGCAGCCGCCAGCGCCTGGGAGAGAAGCGTAGGAACTTCACTCCCTCAGGTCCTCCAGAGAGAACCTAACTCGATTTCAGACTTCTGGCCTCCCGAGCCGTGAGAGAATAACTCTGTTTGTGGAAGGCAGCCAGTCTGTCGTAATTTGTTAACGGCCCCTCCTAGAAAACTCCCACCTGCTCGCACGTAGTGCCCACTGGCAGTTTGGCCATGTTACCGGGAAGCTTTGAACTTTGCTCTTTCTTTGCTCAAGCAGTTCCATATCTAAGCACGTACCATTAACGAAAGGCATTCCCCGCAGTATTGTCCAAAATGGTGAAAAATTCGGAAAGAACTAGATACCTATGAATGGAGCTTAGTCAAATAAATGCTAGTACTTCACATGATGGGACATTGGGCAGCTGTTAAACACCATCACGTGGGGCGCCTGGGTGGCTTAGTCGGTTAAACGTCCGACTTTCACTTAGGTCACGATCTCGCGGTTCGTGGGTTCGAGCCCTGTGTCGGGCTCTGTGCTGACTGCCAGCTCAGAGCCTGGAGCCTGTTTCAGAGTCTGTCACTCCCTCTCTCTCTGACCCTCCCCTGCTCACGCTGTCTGTCTGTCTCTCTCTCTCTCTCCTAGAAATAAATAAAACATTAAAAAATAAAAGGTAAACAAAGAGATTATATAGTTATATATTTAAAAAGATGTTTTGAAGCTGTCTTATCTGCACAAAACATATTAACTGTAGGAAAAGAGGGCTAAATTGGACTTCATTAAAATTCAGAACTTCTGATCATCAAAATATAACCTTAAGAGGCTGATTTCAAATGCCAGTTCTCCCACTAAGTGGCTATGAGACAATGGGTGAACTATTTTGACCCTCCGTGCCTCAGTTTATCATCTATAAAATGGGGAGACTATCTTCATGAGGTTTGTTCCAGTTAACTATTATTGTGTGACCAGCCACGCTAAAGTGCCGTGATGTAAAACAACAGGCTTACTTGCTTTCCTTTGTGAAATGAGAGCAGGGTGTGCAGGGAGTGGCTCAGCTCTGCACCCCAGGGCGTCAGCTACGTGGTTCAGAGGGGGCTGGAGGACCTGCTTCCAAGATGGCCTACTCGCATGGCTGCCAAGTTGGTGCTGGCTGTTGACTGGGAGGTCAGGTGCGCTGAGGGTCCGAGGCCTGCGCTCCTCTCCACAGGGGCTTCTCCGTGGGCCGCTAGGGCTTCCTCACAGCATAGTGGCTGGGTTTCAGGAGCAAGCATCTCAAGAGACAGGAAGTAGAAGCCGCCAATTTCTTACGGGCTGCCCCTCCCACCCCCGCCAATGGTAGAGTGTCACTTCTGCCACATTCTGTTGGTCAAGAAGTCACAGAACCCAGATTCAAGGGGAGGGGACCCAGACCCCCAATCTCTCAAAGGGTGGAATGTCAAAGAATTTACAGACATGTTTTTTATATTTATTTATTTTTATTTTTTTTAACGTTTATTTATTTTTGAAGGAGAGAGACAGAGCGTGAGTGGGGAAGGAGGCAGAGAGGGGGAGACACAGAATCGGAAATAGGCTCCAGGCCCTGAGCTGTCAGCATAGAGCCTGACGCGGGGCTCGAACCCACAAGCTATGGGATCATGACCTGAGCCAAAGTCGGATGCTTAACCAATTGAGCCACCCAAGTGCCCCTTACAGACATATTAAAAAATTTTTTTAATGTCTTTTATTTATTTTTGAGAGAGAGATAGAGACAGCATGAACAGGGGAGGGTCAGAGAGAGAGGGAGACACAGAATCCGAAGACAAGCTCCAGGCTCTGAGCTGTCAGCACAGAGCCTGATGCGGGGCTTGAACCCACCAACCATGAGATCATGACCTGAGCCAAAGTCAGATGCTTAACTGACTGAGCCACCCAGTTGCCCTTATAGACATATTTTAAAACTGCCATAGAGCTGCTATGAGGATTAAGTCAAATCATGTAATCACAGTCTCAAAGGATCATCCCATAGATAATTTATTAGATGCAAATAGGGAAAGATACTTTACAGGGTAAAGCCTGGCAGTCGGCTGAGCCAAGTGGTCAAAGCTAGCCTCATAGACATGGAATAAACAGACATTATTGCTGCTTCTTAAAGAAGCCTAGCATACTCCTGCCTCAGGACCTTGGCACTTGCTATTCTCACTGCCTAGGATCCTCTTTCCCCAGTTATCCACAGGGCTTGCTTCCTGACTTCCTTCAGGTCCCTGATTCAATGTCATCACCTCAGGAAGGCCTCTCTGGCCCCTACGTAAAATTGCTACCCCCCGTCTCCTTCTGGCCCTGCTCTGCCTCTCTTTTTCCACCTGACATTTCATGTCTTTTTTTTTTTTTTTATTGTTTCTGGCTTATTCTGTTTCCCCCCATTAGAATGTCAGCTCTTCAAAGGCATATTTGTCTTGCTCGCTGCTGGCCCCCCAGCACCTACAGTGATGCCTGGAACATAGCAGGTGCTTGGTAAAGACATGACGAATGAATAAATGAGTCTGGTGGTAGCAGCTCAAATGTCACCTCCTTTGTGATGTCTCCCTTGATTTCACCCGCAAGTGAAAGGCCTTGACCTGGGGTTCCTCCCCACTGTTTTCACCTTGCTGCTTACGTGTGTCTTTGGGGACTGAGCCACATTCATCGCTCAGTCCCCAGCCTGGCTCTCAGCATACCATAGACACTCAGGTAATCATGCGGCCGGGTCTTATTTCCACCTGCCCACAGACCCAGACCCGGGAAGCGGTTTACATCTGGCAGCTCAGTTAACCCTCGGCATAGTCTTCTGAGACATGTGTGATCACCCCTGGTTTTGGATGTGTCCGGCGAGGAGCGGTCGCTGGCCCGAGATGGCTGGTTCAGGCAGAGCCAAGCCTAGAACCCTCGACTCCTGCTTTCCAGGGAGCAGAGTGCATGAGAATTACACCCTGTGGGAGCACCTCAGGAGGCCTGAGCTTCAGCCTCACCAGAGCTTGGCAATCTGGTACCTGAAGGGCCCCCAGGCTGGGAGCTGATACAGCAAGAGCCTCAGATTTACCACAAGAAGCCGGAAATCCTAAATTGGCAATTAATTCAAATGAAGCTAAAACCCGTAACAGATTCTCCCGTGGGCTGGAGGCCACCCTTTGGCCAGCCGTTTGCAACCTTTGTTCAGTCGAGGTTCTATCTAGATTCCAGAAGATCCTCTATTTTGTAGGCAAGGTAATAGGCATAGAGAGGGAAGGGATTTGCCCAAGTCCACATGGCCAGAGCCAAGATTTTGAAAATTTCTCATCTGGGGCACCTGGGTGGCTCAGTCGGTTGAGTGTCTGACTTTGGCTCAGGTTGTGATCTCGCGGTTTGTGGGTCCGAGCTCCGCGTTGGCCTCTGTGCTGACAGCTCAGAGCCTGGAGCCTGTTTCAGATTGTGTCTCCCTCTCTCTCTGCCCCTCCCCTGCTCATGCTCTGTCTCTCTCTGTCTCAAAAATAAATAAACTATTAAAAAAAAAACTTTAAGAAAATTTCTGGTGTAAGGTCATCTGGTGGCTCAGTCGGTTAAGCCTCTGACTCTTGGTTTCAGCTCAGGTCATGATCTCACAGTCTGTGAGTTCGAGCCCCAGGTCAGGCTCCACACTATGCAGACTGTGCTTGGGATTCTCTCTCTCTCCCTCTCTGCCCCTCCGCTGCTTGTGCTCTCTTTCTCTCTCTCTCAAAATAAATAAATGAACTTAAAAAAAAAATGTCTGGTCTAGAGAAGGCAATATTTTACGGGGAGTGACACAAAGTCCCCCACCTGGGAACCAGTCTCTGCCATTCACTGTAAGGCAGCCCAGGGCCAACAAGGAAGAGGAAAAACAGATGCCTAATTCCAGGGGCAGCCAGCCATGGCGAGAGCCAAATTTCAGAAGTAAATAGACCTGGGTTCAAACTCCAGCCCAAACCCCCATCAGCTGTGGGACCTGCGACCTGACCTCGGGCAAGGTTCTTCCCTCTCTGAGCCACGCCCCTCGCTGCAAGCTGGGGACAGGACACCCTGGGTAAGGGATGTGCTCTCAAGCCCAGCTGGCCCAGGGCTCCCTCGTCCACTCCCTTCCACTGGCTGCACGGGTTTGGATCCTCCAGGCCAGGACTGTGCTTCGGATTCTTCCGGGGAGAACGGACGAGGTGGCCATGTAGACTACACACCGACTTCTGTTCCTTCTGTCTCCCAGTTGCCCACGCGAAGATTGTGCAGAGCAGGCTGCCCGGCTTCCTGGGGGCCCTTGGGAACAGGTTTGGCGAGGCTGGAGGGGACCTCTTGTCCTGGCTTAGGGTCCCTGTCCAAGCACTGTCACACACTGATTCCACCGTTAATGCTTCGGCCTCTGGCTAGGAAGCCACCCCACTCGCTGCTGCTGCTGCTGCTGCTGCTGCTGGCTCCTGTTTTCTCCGAATAATTCAAATAATCACCCTCTCTTCAAATCGCAAGTTCCCCCAGGGCACCTGGGTGGCTGGGTGGGGGGTGGGGGGTTAAGCGTCTGAGGTCAAGAGCCCCAAGTCAGGCTCTGTGATGAAAGCATGCAGACCCTGCTTGGGGTTCTCTCTCTCTCCCTCCCTCTCTCTCTGCCACTCCCCTGCTCAAAATAAATAAATAAACTTAAAAAAAAATTGCAAATCCCCCACGAGATTGATACATTAGCTCCGAACAAATGATTTTCAGGCCTCTCCAGACACTCAGCTAGGGACGGGGCGGGGCTGACGGGTGGTCTGGCTGCTCTGCCTTCCCAGGGCCCGGTGGTCGGCTAGCTCCTTCTATGGCAGGAACAGCTGAGGGAAGTAATCTGGGCACAAATGCCTCCCAGGTCATCGCTGCACAGCCCCCTACGCCACCCTAGCCCTGCGTCCCTCTTTCCCTGTCCCAGAGCCACTCTCTCCTTGGGCCCGGCCCCTTCTGAACTACAGATGCTGGACTCCATTGCCTCTCAGGCCTTCCCCGCCCCCTCCCACAGCCCCCTAAACTTACCCCCTCCCATGCCAGGCCAGAAGCTTCCTGCCCAGCTTCCTGAGCTGCTGGGCCTCAGGCCCCATGGGTTCGGCCTCCTGAACGCTCTTTTCATCCCCTGAGCATTAGCCTAAACCTTATGGCATGTCACTGGTCAGCTGCCCCCTGATTGGCCCTTGACCTTCAGGCTTGCTCACCTCTACCCATACTCCCCACCACGCCACAGCCAGAGGAAGCTTTTCCTCTAAGTGATCTTTATGCCCAACATTGGCACTGAACTCACGACCCCGACATCAATAGTTGCATGCTCTACCAACTGAGCCAGCCAGGGGCTCCCAGAGGGAGCTTTCTAGAACTGTCTGGCAAGGGCCTTCCGAGCTTAAGTCCCTTCTTCCAGGGTTGCCCTCTACTCTCAAAAGGGCAGCTCATTCCGGCATTCAAGGCCCCACCAACTTCACCTGCCTCATTTCTCGCATCCGATAACACTTGCCACACGTGTTTTTACTCCCTACATCTGAGTTTAAAAATGATTCATTGAGGGGCGCCTGGGTGGCTTAGTCGGTTAAGCGTCCGACTTTCACTTAGGTCATGATCTCGCGGTTCGTGGGTTCGAGCCCCCGTCGGGCTCTGTGCTGACTGCCAGCTCAGAGCCTGGAGCCTGTTTCAGTCTGTGACTCCCTCTCTCTCTGACCCTCCCCTGCTCACGCTGCCTCTCTCTCTCTCTCCTAGAAATAAATAAAACATTAAAAAAAAAATGATGCATTGGTTCCCTGAAATTAAACTTGGATTGGATGTCCTATATCTTCCCTGGCAATCCGGGTGTCAGTGCAAACATCCCAGACACCGTGAGGTTTTAGTGTACTTTTTAGTATAAATATATTTAGGTGCAGCAACCGGGACATACTTACCTACTAAAAAATTACTCGTTGTTTAGCTAAAATTCAAATTTAATTGGGCATCCTCTATTTTTATTTGCTAAATCTGGCAACAAGGATCTTATGCAGGTAACAGGGACTACGGAGGCTGTCAGGGGTCAGAGAGCACCAACATGGGCCCTGAAACTCTGCCCATTTTGCTGCCTGAAAGCCTCTTTCTCAAACTCCCACCCTGGTCCATGGAAGAGGCTGGAGGCCAGAGACGCCTCGGGAGGAGCTGTCCCACTACTGCCCCCTTCTCTCCTCTCTCTGGGCCTCCGTTTCCTCTTCTTTTTTTAAATTTTTTTAATAAAATTTTATTATTTAAAAATTTTTAATTTAAAATTAAAATTTTAATAATTTAAAATTAAAATTTTTAATACATTAAAATTTTTTTTTGATATTTTAATTTATTTCTGAGAGAGAGAGAGGCGGCGTGAGCAGGAGAGGGTCAGAGAGAGAGGGAGACACAGAATCTTAAGCAGGCTCCAGGCCCTGAGCTGGCAGTCAGCACAGAACCCGATACAGGGCTTGAACCCACGAACTGCGAGATCATGACCTGAGCCAAAGTCAGATGCTTAACCAACTGACCCACCCAGGTGCCCCTTCTGTTTCCTCTTCTACCAAATGAAACTAATGGTTTCTCTACCCTCCCAGCCTCTCCCCAGGACCAAACACCTGAATAGAGCAGGGCGTTCCCAGAAAGCAAATGGGCTCCTGCAGCCTTTCTTTCTGTCCTTTGGCTCACAGAAGGACCTTGAGGAATGATTAGGAAGAATGAAGGTCTTCCTCCAACACAAAGCACCTTGTAAAGCAGTGAAACCACCTCAGTGATAATTGAGTCAGACAAAGAGCATCAGCACACGCTAAATTCACTGGATAAAAATTTGTTGGGGATCAGGGCATTTGCATGGTATCAAAGGAAAAGTTACCTTCCTGTAGGTAGACCGGGCCAGGCAGCAACAGGGAACAAACAGTCCATCACCTGCCCCCTGATCCAAAGGACACCTACCCGTAAACTCCACGCTTAGCCTGAGATTAGAGCCCGAACCAGAAAAAAATAACAGCTAGGAAGGACATTATGGAGGTAAGCGGAATGTGGACTGGGGACTAGGTAATGGTGTTGTCTCAATGTTAAAGTTCCTGAGCTTGATTATTGAACAGTGGTCTGTCAGAGAGTGGCCTTGCTCTTAGGAGAAACGTGGGGAAGGCTTCAGGGGTGAAGGGTCACATATTATCTGTAACTAACTGTCTATGGCTCGGCGAAGGCAAACAGGGAGGATGGGGAGAGAGAGGTCAATGGTAACAGTTCATTGTACTATTCTTGCAATTTCTCTGTCCACTGGGTATTTTTCCAAGCCTGAGGGCACACCCAGAAATAAAGTATCAGAAGTGGAAGTGGTCTTGGGGCGCCCGGGTGGCTCGGTTGGTTAAGCATCGGACTTTGGCTCAGGTCATGATATCTCATGCTTTGTGAGTTCCGGCCCCACGGCCGGCTCACTGCTGTCAGCACAGAGCCCTCCTCGGATCCTCTGTCCCCCCCACCCCACTCTGCCCCTTCCCGGAGCACGCGTGCTCTCTCTGTCTCTCAAAAATAAACAAACATTGGGGTGCCTGGGTGGCTCAGTCGGTTAAGCATCTGACTTTGGCTCAGGTCACGATCTCACAGTTCGTGGGTTCAAGCCCCACATCGGGCTCTGTGCTGACAGCTCAGAGCCTGGAGCCTGCTTGGGATTCTGTGTCTCCCTCTCTCTCTGCTCCTCCCCTGCTCATGCTCTGTCTCTGTGTCAAAAAGAAATAAACATTAAAAAAAGGCATGGTCTTAAAGACACCGTCCCCTTCCCCACCTCCCACAGAGGAGGACCCTGAATGGGGAAGGCCTGAGCCTGTCACACAGTGAACGGCAGTTAAACCTACCCACTTGGTTTGAGTCCTAAGGTCAGGAGGGGGCCACCGAACCACTGTCATCCAGCTCTTCTCTCTGCTCCCCATCCTCCCCGACACAATGGCCGCCCTACAGTCCTGCAGGAAGGTGAGCAGTCCTGTGGCGTCTGGGCAGAAATCTAGCCCCCCCTCTCCAAAGAAACAGAGCTACCACTCACCCTGCACTACCTCTCACCCCTACAAAGACATCTCACCTTCCAGGATGCACGCAGGATCAGACGGCGGGGGGAGCAGAGGAGAGGAGGGGGCGCTCAGAGAAAAGGGAACACGAGTCGTAACAGGTCTGGGGTCCCACTTGGCCATTGCAAACAGATCCAAGGCCCAGAAAGAAACTCTAGTGGAAGCCGAGGCCAGATCAATAACTGGGCAAAAGGAATGAACCCGGACCAGTCCCTTGTCAGGGCTGGGGGCAGCCAGAGGACAGTACTGCTGGGGCTGGGGACTAAGCCAGCTGGATGGTGTGGCTGCAAGGGGTCTCTGGCGCTGCCGGAACTGGCACAATCCGCAGCTCACGTCCTGATCACGTGGGGTGCCCCAAGCCGACAAAGTCTGCCCCCTCCCCGTTTTGGCTTCAGCTTCACTTTCTGTCCGCTTGTACACCAGGTCTGGCCTCTGCAAGTTCACGTGTAGCCATGGACCGTGGTCATACAGTCAAGAAGAAGCCGACACCACCACGAAGGCGCACCTGACCGGTGGGTCACTTTCTAAGGAAGCTTCCAGATGTAACCAGGACTGAAATTTCCTTTTGTGCTTCACATACTGAAGTGTGTTCGTGGGTTGGGGTGTAAACACAGACAGGATTTATTACGGTGAGAGAGAAATGCCTCAACAATGTATCTTGATTATTAATGATGTTAATTTCATGTACAGAAAAAGTGAAAAGGTTCAAACAAGTGAACAGTTAATGTGACCTTAAGTAAGGCAGTAATAATGAGATAACTTTATTATTTAAAAACAATTTTTTAATGTTTATTTAAATATTTTTGAGAGAGACAGAGTATGAGTGGGGGGAGGGGCAGAGGGAGAGGGAGACACAGAATCTGAAGCAGGCTCCAGGCTCTGAGCTGTCAACACAGAGCCCGATGCAGGGCTCAAACCCACAAACCATGAGATCATGACATGAGCCGAAGTCAGATGCTTAAATGACTAAGCCCCCCAGGCGCCCCTAACGTGATAACTTTAGAAGAAAAGCGATTTCCTTTCTGAGTCCACAAATGCATCTAATAATTTACATAATAATAGAAAGCAGAAAAAATAGATTTCATCTTAATTCTGATTTTGTAGGATTGTTTGCTGGCCTAGCATTGATATCAGTCTAAATGGTATTTAAGTTTTGTTTGTTTACTTAATGCTATTTAAGGGATGAATCTTTAAAAGCACTTTTTAAATGTTTGTTTATTTTTGAGAGAGAGACAGAGCATGAGCAGGGGAGGAGCAGAGAGATAGAGAGAGAGAGATGCACCAAATCCCAAGCAGGCTCCAGGTTCTGAGCTGTCAGCACAGAGCCCGACGCGGGGCTCAATCTAATGGACTGCGAGATCACTGTTGTGCCCGATTTGCGAGTTCCCTGAGACCCCCCAAGGAGCCAACAGCGATGCAAGTACAAAAGGGTCTTTATTACAAGCTTGAGCAGGGGCTCACCCGCCTACCAGTGTCGCGGCAGAAGGTGAAGCCCCAAACAGTAGCGAGCAGGGTTTTTATGGGGTCAGGGAGAGGGGTGTTACAGTGCACACGTTGTACGTATGGCATCATCACATAAGCACCAATGACAATTGTACAGCAGCACCCATGGTAACAGCTTTGACCATTCAGTATCTGTGAGGTGTTCATTCCTTTCGGTGGGACCCAATCATGACTTTTGAGAATCCTTTGAAAATGACCAATTATGAGGTGAGTTCAAAGGGCCCACGTGGGGTTCAGGCAAGCGGTGAGAAATTGGCTAGTTTGTACAGAATAACTGTTTACAGTTCCCAGCCTTGACTCAGACCACAGGAATGTTTTTTGATTAGCTGATCTGAGGGTGGTCCGAGGATGGCTTCAGCCTTGAGCAATCTAAGGAACTGGGGCTACATGCAGCCCGAAGTTGCTCTTAATGGAGGCCTTAATTTCAAAATGACGTTACTTAGGCTCTTCATCACCACCTGAGCCTAAGTTGGATGCTTAACCGACCGAGCCACCCAGGCTCCCCAAGGGATGAATCTTTCAAAGAAAAGCCCTGAGTGGGAATTCCTCCTGGCTTGTGAGGATGAAAATCAAAAAGAGAAAACCCAGTTAGGTCACCTCCAAATTTCTCAAGGGAAACAAACTCCAACACCACATGTCCACACTCATGTCAACTGTCGTCCTTAATGAACATGGAGAAAATCAGAGGTGACTGGAGAAAGTGAGGCCAGGGCTGATCTTCCGCTCCTGGGCCTCAGCGGAAGGTGTCTGTGGACACAGGGTCTGTGGCGGGAAGTTACTGGTTACACACCACGGAGTCAAGCTGGCTGGCTTAATTACTTCCTTTGTAATATTCGACTTGTGATCAATAAGGGGCACCCGGCTGGCTCAGTCGGTGGAGCACACAACTCTTGATCTCAGGGTCATGAGTTTGAGCCCCATGTTCGGCACAGAGATTACTAAAATAATAATAATAAATTTTAAAATGTGACCAATGAAACTGAAGTGATGCCTAACTGATGCGTCACATTTACCCTTGTGGTCTAAGCAGCAGATCCGTTTCTCTGTCCCTCCCTCTGCGCTGCCCCCCACCTCCCAGTTCCCTCCACCCAGGCCCCCATGCTGCCTCCTCCTGACTTCACGGTCAGGGTCAGGCCATGTGCGCCCCCCGCCCCCGCTGCTTGGTATCAGCCCCTCCGGCTTTGGTGACCTTGTGACTGTCCACTCTGTTCCTACCTCCAGGTTCTGGCAGTTCCTTCTGCCCCACCAGCTGCGGGAACACATCACCTTACAGCCTGACCAGTCAGATCACCAGGAGCTCACATCCAGGTTCAAGACCATTCCAGGAGGCCAAGGCCAGAGAGCCCCTCCAGAGGCCAGCGCGGGCCTACACACAGGAGACACTGTTAAATGCAGTCCCTCAACAAGTATTGAGCACTTTCTGTATGCTAAGCTCTGGGCACGCAGGGGACTTCAGAGCAGAGTCCTGGCCCCCAGGGAGTCCAGTGGGGTGCGATGGGGCTGGGGGCAAACCATCCCCGACACAACATCACAACACCCGGCGCCGGGGATGACTTCAGCTCCAAGCCAAGTGCTACCAAGAGCCTGCCCGGAGGAGGGGGCAGCGCAGGCCGTGTGGAGGAGGGAACCTCTGACCTCCTGACAGCCAAACAGTGCGCTAGGGCTGTTGGGGATAGTGTCCCGGAGAGAGGGACGTTCGAAGGCCTGGAGGCGCCAGGGCTAAGCAGAGTCGGGGAATAAGGAGGCCGGGAGGCCCGGCGCGGCGCTCAGGGCCACCCTCCGAGGTTAGGCCAGGCGTGGCCCGGTGATTTCCGGATTTTAGGTCCGGATCCCATCGCGGGAGGGCGCCACCTTCCCCCTCTCTGGTGACGAGCGGGGCCCAGAGGAGGCCGACGTCCCCAGCCGCGGCCGCCCGGCGGGACCGACCCCGCCGCGCGCCACGCGCCCCTCCCTACGCCGCTCGGCCCCGCCCCTCCTCCGCGGTGACGCCGCCGGGGGGCGGGCCCTGGGCGCGGCGGCCCGACTGTCTCGGCGGCGGCGGAGCGAGCGAGGCGCGGCGCCACCATGGGGGCCCAGCTGAGCACGGTAGGCGGGGAGGGTGCGCGGGGGCGCGGGGGCGCGGGGGGCGCTAGGGGCAGGACGGGGTCGCGGGGTCGGCAGCGCGGGGCCCCCAGGCGCCCCGCCCCGCGCTGCCCGGGTGGGCGCCGCGACCCACGCCCCGGCCTCCATCGCCGGGACCCAGCCCTCCTCCAGGGGCGCGTGCGGGCGGCGGGCACCCGGCTGACCCGCACCGGGGCGCGCGGCCGCCGCCCGCATCCCTCCGGGTCCCGCCCCGTTGGAGGGCGGAGCGGGCTGCGCGTGAGCCCTGCGAGGCAGGGTGGGAGAGAGGGTGTGGCTGGGAAAGTTGGTGTGTGGCCCGGTGTGCAAGTGTGCGCGAGACAGTGTGAGTGTGCGTGAGTTTGAGAGCGCACATGTGCGGCTGCGCGTGGGTGTATGATACGCCCGGGTGTACTGTGAGTGTGCACGGGAGTGAGTGTGAGAATGTGAGTGCACGCGAGTTTGTGAGTGCAAGTGTGCGGCTGAGTGAATATATGAAGTGACGGATGTGAAGTGTGAGTGCACACGAGTTTGGGAGTGCACGTGTGTGGCTGAGTGTGAACACGGCACGGCCGGGTGTGCTGTGGAGTGACTGTGCACGAGAGTGTGTGAACGCACACGCGCGCGCCTGTGTGCAGATGTGTGACTGAGTGTGAGTATACAGAGTGGGTGTGGTGTGAAGTACTCGTGCATGAGAATATGAGTGGGTGTGAGGGTGTGTGGCTGAGTGCACGTGTGTGAGAGTATCTGAGAGCACGTGAATGTGGGAGGGGGGTGGGTGGGCTGTGGCTCCGTGGCAGGGTTTGTGGCTTCTCTGGGCACCGTGCCATGCTGCGCCCCTGCCTGCTGCTGGGAGAGGACCCAGCGCAGCTACCACCTAAAGACGTGTGAGGCCCTCACGGGGGAGCCCCGTTTCACAGATGAAGAAATGCGACTCACACTTGGCCACTTTCCTTGGCTGGGGGTGGGGGCTGAACTTGTGTGGCTCCAGAGTCCACCATCACGCTGTCACTTCTGGGTCTGCCCAGTGCCTCCCTCCCTCCCTCCTGCCTGGCCTGCGACCTCTCTGGGGTTTCTCAAAAGCCACAGTTGGGGGCCTGGGGGGGGCATGTGCTCCAGGCTGTAGCCCAAGGGCAGCCTCCCTCCCACCCCCACCCCGAAGGTGCTCTGGTCCCTGGAGCTGGCTGGGCACGGGGAGTGGCAGCAAGGCTGTACCGAGAGGATTAGGCCCAGAGCCACTTGCTGCCGCAACCACCTCCACCCCCGCTGGACCTGGAGGGCACCTGCCTCCTCCCTCTGGCTCTCCTGGCCCCAGGCTATTTGCTCCTGCAGCTGTGGCCCAGCCCAGGCCTCTGGGGGACATCCAGACCTAGGAGCGGCCTTGCTCAGGGCAAACCTGCGGGCATTACTCAGTGTAACGTGCTGACCCTCCTCCCTCATTGCCCAACCCTGGGCCCCCACCCCTGCTGTTTTCCCACAGTGCTTCTCACCTTCTCTCTGGCGCTGGTTGGATTTGTCACTGCGTCCCCAGCATGTGGTCGCTCCGTACATTTTCGCTGAACAGCCAAGGCCCCCTTGCAACCCCCTTGTGAGGGGTAGGGCCCCGTCTGGGAGTCAGGAGACTCACCAGCCCCACGCCCCCCACTCCCCCAGTCCAAGAGGTGGGCAGGAATTGCCTCTTCCTTGTGGGCCCTGCTGGGGTCCCCGCTTGGCCCAAGATGCCCGCAGCGGACCCCAGCCAGGCCTCCTGGCGCGCTGGCCCCGCTCGGTCTGCAGGAGGTCGGCGAGGCCGGCTTGGGCTCTGGGCACCAGACGTCTTATCTGGGAGGTGCAGGCTCTGATCCCCTCCTCCTATACTCTGGGGGGGCCCGCTCAGGGGCTGGCACTTGAGTCGGCCAATACCTGGGGGGAGCATTGGGGGTTTGGCCTGCCGTCCCGGACCGAGGCTCCCCTGCCCCCAACACGTGAGTGCTCAGTGGGCCCTGATAGACCGCCACCGCAGGTAGAGTCCCAGGCTTGCCTGCTGCCGCTGGCAGCTCGGTGTGGCTCTTCCGTGGCCTCGCTTCTGGCCGCCCCCACCCTCCCCCCTGGAATCAGGAGCCCCCCGCTGCAGAACTTCCTCCCCTCCCTCCCACTTCCTGAGAAGGGGACCCAGGGGGAGGTGGACACTCAGAGCCCAGCAGGACGGCTGGTGGGCGGCAGGCAGGTAAGTCTCCGCACCGGGACCCGGCGGCACCCAGGGAGGGCTAGGCCTGTGCACTCAGGCCCCACCTGGGTCGAGCGGGTGCCGGGGTCCTGGTTAGGGAATTCCAGGGGGTGGGCGGCTGGGCAGGGTGCCGTGTGGCGGGGGAAGGGCCACCCATCCCCTCAGTGGTGGGCGAGCTGGGGGGCTCCCTGGAGACGGCTGGGACTCTGGCTGCCCCTCCCCCTCTGCCCGTCTGTGTCAGCAGAGGTGAGAAAAAGCAGGTGGTGGGTCCCCCGGTGGGCCGAGCATGGCCTGTGGGGCATCAGGTCAATGCCTGGGGGGTAGTTGTCCCCTAGACCCACCCGAGGGGCTGTGGTGACTGTGTGTGTGAGTGTGAGTGTGTGTGCATGCATGTGCGTGTACACATGTGTACGTATGTGTGTCTGAGCAGCAAGGCTGAGGAGCTGGGGTGGAGCCTTGGCCTCCACTATCTGCCTCCTGTTTACTCTGCCCGCTACTCGCAGGGGTGGGGGTGGCGCCGTGGGCCAGGAAGGGGTACAGAGTCCGTTCCGCCCCCAGGTCCCAGGAACAGGGCCTCCCTGCCCCTTGTGAATCGGGTAAGGCCTCCAGGTTTCTTCCCATTGCTCCCCTTCCCCGGCCTCCGTCTGTCTTGCCCGCTGGCTGAAGCTCCTCAGGGCCCGGGTCCCCTGGCTGGTGTTCCCGAATGCCCCGCGGGCCCCGGTGGGTGTGCTCCCTGGGGTTCGTGGCCTGCAGGACTGACTGCCAGCGAGGGTCTGCCCACAGCTGCCTCCCCAGGAAGGGGTTTGTACCTCCGCAGTCCACAGGCACAGAGAGGCAGTGCTGTGCAGTGACTCAGCGCGTGGACTGCAGCCACGTGTGCCTGCGTTCAAGTCCTGGCCCTCGGGCCGGGTCTGTCCTCGCCTGAAACGGGCATGGTGACAGCCCCCCATCTCCTAGGCTTCAGGATCACGTGAGATAATAGGAGCAGGGCAGCTGTACCTCGCTCGGCAGGGCCCAGTTTTGGGGAGCGGAGGCTGCTGCTGACATTTATCAGCTGCCCACACGAGTGGCCCCTTCCGGCCACGGCTCTGGCCCTCCGATCCCTCCACGCGGCAGGTGTCCCTCACAGGATCAAAGCTGGGACCCCTGCCACCACCCCGGCCGGCCTGCACTCTGGGAGGATGTGGGTTTTTCAAAGGGACAAGATGAGCTGGGGCCTCGCCCTCGCCCCACGGGATCTGGCCTCTTGCCCTGGCTCCTGAAGCTTCCAGACAAAATAAAAAGAGTCAGAGACCTGGGGGGGCGGGGACGGGGCTTGTTGCTGTCCCTTCGTGAACTTATCCACAAATATTTATTGAGTGTCCCTGCTCTGAGCGCTGGGGATGCAATGGTGACGAGACCCGCAGATCCCCCCGCCCCCGCTTCTGGGGCTTCTGATCTAGGATCTGCTGTTTCGTGGCGACTGACCAGTCGTGGGCTCTGGCCCAGCCGTGTGAGCCCGGGCTGGTGTCCCGGGTCCGTGAGGCTGGTGCTCGGAAGCTGGAAGGTCTGTGCTGGGGCTGCAGCCGCCGTCCAGGCCCTGCCTGCAGAGCTGTTGACTTAACGAATCTTTTCCACAGCCGGCGTTTGTGGGCTTGGGGGCAGGCGCGAGATCAGTGATAGAAAATTGGGAACCAAAGCCCAGACTCCACCCAGGGCCTCCCTGAGCCTCGGTTTCCTCATGTGAAGAATGCAGTTGGCCTATTTCCCACCGCTGTGGGTCGGTGAGCAAATCCGGAGGAAGGTTCTCTGCAGGCAGACAGTGCCATGAGCCGCAGACCAGGCGGCCTTATTGTTATTAAACTTGGCTGTGCAGCTGTGTTGGGGGGGAATAAAACTCCAGCGAGCACCAAACAGAACTCCCATTGGCTCTTACTGTCATTCAAGTTCATCTCCGGGGCTCCCTACAACGGATTTCCTGCCAATGTAACTTCGCTCTGCTTTCTCCCTCACCAGTGTCCCCATGAATATGGCTTCTCTGGGCGACAAGGCAGGGCCCATAGCAGAGGAGTCTGCAGGATCATCCTCATTCCCAGGGGGTTTAGGGAGGGGAGCAGAGGCTTTGGAAGTCTGCTGAGGGCCTGATTATCTAGGGAGGGCCAGTCAGGGAAGATTTGACATTTCAGCTGGGCTCTGAAGGATGAATAGGAGTTCGCTGGTTGGGTGAGGGAGGAGGAAGGGCACTTGGGGCAGAAAGAAGAGCGTGCAAAGGCCTGAAGCAGGAAGGGCTTTCAGCCAGTGTCATAGCCATATAGTAGGGACCTTGAGTGTCGCAGGCGGTGGGAGCCATCGTGGGTGTTTGAGGAGGGGGTGGGTGGCCTGTTGGTTTGGCCGTTGGGGCGTCATCACGATATCGGACTGTGGTGGAGCGAGTGGGATTCGGGCCTTGGGCTCGGTGGCTGGGGCACAGAGAGCACAGCTGTCCTGGGAGGTGGCTCGGGAAGGGCCAGACAGGCCTGGGGGTGAGTCCTGGCTCCACCCCTGACTTGCTGTGGGACCGCGGGCAAGTCACTTAACGTCCCTGAGAAACAGGACAACAGCATCGCTTGTGCAAGCCCTGGCTTTGGTGGACCTGGGGCAAGCCACTAGCCTGCTCTGGGCCTCCGTCTCCTTCCCTGTGACTTGGTGGTAATCACAGCGCCTCCAGCCGAGGGGAAAGCGAGGATCATCTCAGGGAGCTCACGGCCCTCTCTTGGAGCGGTGCCAGCTTGGGGACATTTGCCGCGTCTGCTCTGGGCATGGCCTTCTCCGTCTTCCATTCTCCCCAGCCCTGGATGAGACTGTCCTGGTGCACTGGAGGGGGGTGGGGCCTGGAGAGGCCACGATTCCGTCCTGACGTCCTGAGCTGGGGCTTTAATGAAGGCCTAGAATGAGACCCAGGGTGGGTGAAACGCTGCGTGGGGCCTGGGGCGGTGCCTGGGACTCGGCAGGTGCTGGTTAAACGGGCAGTGGTGGGTGGGGCTGGAGAGGGGAGCCTTGGCTGGCTCCCATGTTCCTTCAGCCCCATCAGTCACAGGCCAGGGGCCCCGTGGGGGGAGGCCCTGCCTGAGAGAGAGGCACATTGTTCCGACCCAACAAAGGGCCTGTAACCACAGCTGCAACAGGGTAACTTGAAGCCGCTGGGCCGGTCTGGGGAGCCGCGGCCTGGCCTGGGATCTTGGTGCGTCTGCCCTTCCTTCACTTGACGATTCCATCTCCCCAGTGGTAGAGGCCCCCTGAGGCTGTCAGGAGAAGCTCCTGCGAGTGCGCCCACCTTCCTCTGTGACCTGGGCACCCCCATCTCATCTCGTGTCTTGACTCCCCCAGGCGGTTAGCAGAGCGGTAGCTCTTACCTTCCTTCTACAGATGAGAACACCGAGGCTCAGGTACTCGGCCAGAAAACCCTCCCTGGGTTGATACAAAGTGGGGAGTCCTGGGAAGGCTTCTAGGAAGCCAGGGAGCAGTATGGTGGGCCTTGAGAGGGCAGGGTCCTCTCACCCACCCCTGAGTAGAGCAAGGGGCACTTCTAGGTCTACACTCTGCAGAATATGCGACCTTAAGAAGCCCACAAAGGAAACCGAGAGGGCTTGCGAGCAAAGAATTTGGCTTGGAGCTTCCTGGCAACCAAGGCAAAAAGGGGAACTAGTAGGATTATGATCAGAAGAACACATGGTCATTTGCTGAGAGAACTGAAGTCAGGGAGGTGTACTGGTGATGGGTGCTGAACAGAATATGAGACATTTTTCCAGAGAAGCAGTGTTTTGTGTGAACTTTTGGATCTCAGCCTTACTGTTTGAACCACCAGTGTGGGCTCCCACCCACCCACCCCTATTTTTAGTTTGAAATGACTTCAAACTTACAGTAATGTTGCAAGAATGTATAAAGAATTCTTGTATACTTTTTACCCAATGGGCCAACTGTAAACATTTACTGTATTTGCTTTATTAGGTGTGTGTATATGTTTTATTATTATTTTTTTAACTAATTGAGAGTAAGTCACAGATACAGGGTCCCTAAATACTTCAGTGTGTGTCTCCTAATAGCAAGGACAGGGTGGTGATCAAATCAGGAAAGCGGCGTTGATACATTGCTCGTATCTAATCTATGGGCCTTAGTGCATATTTTGCCAGTTGCCTCAGTGTTGACTGTTACGACTCATTTATTTTTTGCCCAGGATTTAATCCAAAACCACACATCACATTCTGTTGTTCTGTCGCTTTGGCCTCTGTATTGGTTCCCCGGGATTGGGTGAAAATCACCACAAACGAGCATAAAAGAAATTACTCCCTCCAAGTTCTGGAGGCCGGAGGTCTGAAATCAAGGTATTTGAGGCCACGCTCTCTGGGAATCTAGGGGAGGGTCCTTCTTATCTCTTCCTGCTTCTGGTGGCTGTCGTGACACTTGTCACGGGGTGTAGGGCCCTCCAGGGTAATCCAAGATGACCTCATCTCGAGACCCTTAGTCAAGACCTTTTTTCCAAGTAATGTCACATTCCCAGGATCTGGGTGGATTTATTTTGAGGGGGCCACCATTCAACCCACTAGAGCTTCCTTTAATCTAGAGCGGTTCTCCGACCTTTTGTTTTTTTGTGCCATTGACATTGCTGAGGGGTCCTGGCCAGTTATTCTGGAGAATGGCCCTCACCGTTTCCTCATGGCTGCAGACAGATGGCAATGATCCCATTTCACAGATGGGGAAACAGCTCAGAGAGGCTAAGTGATTTGCCCAGGGACCAAACCGGCTAGAAAGTACAGGTGGCCAGTCGTCTTTCTTTGCAAGGTGGTTCTCTCCAAATAAACCTAAGCGGGGAGCTGTCTGCCATGAGATTTCGGTTTTGTCTGTTTTTTATAAATCAAAGCCGCCTCTTAGAGTCTGTAAGGTTGAGATGTGGGGTCCAGGGGGTTGGCAAGGAGGAGCCTCTCCTGCCTCAGCAGAGTGAGCCTGGGCCGGTTATTTAAGAGCGTGATCAGGGAAGCAGATGGACTCAGGTGCAGCTCCCCACCCGCCAGCTGTGTGACTGTGGCCAGGTTGCTTCACCTCTCTGAGCTGTTTGCTCATCTGCAACCCTATGAGGGTTGTCGTGAGATTAACACCTGTGTGGGGCTCAGCATGGTGCTGAGTAGTAGACCCTCAGAGTTTCAGCGGACCTTGCACATCACCTGGTCCAGTTAGTTCAGAGAGGGTAAGAAACTTACCTAGGATCACACAACCACCAAGCAGCAGAGCCTCCCAGAGCCCAGTTCAGTGCCTCAGCTGTCCCTCACACCTGCAGGCAGAATCCCGGGGCTCAGGGGCTTGTCTGTCTAAATAGAGCCAGCCCTTGACATCACTTAATAGGACCAGGGAAACTGACTAAAGGAAGGGGAGGAGGGAGGGAGCACAGGTACACAGTGCTCAAGGTTAAGCATAGTTACTTGTGCACTTTACTCTGAGCTTCCCAGCAGCCAAAGTGAAAAGGGATACATGCCCAGTTATGTGGCTTTCTTTGTCCTGGTTCCTCTGGGAAATGGAGCTTTTCCAGTGACTTCGGAATACGCTGAGAGGTTTCTTGTGTCTTGTTTCTGTAACTTCTCTCAGCCGGCACCAAAGCAGATGATGGGTGCCCTGGATGAGGATGTAGGGAGAGGGTGCTCCTGGAAGAGGGGACGGCATGAGCAGAGAGAGGCCCGGAGGTGTGACGTGACTGGCGTGTTTGCGGGAAAGGCAGGCCTCAGGCCCTCCCGGGGCCTGCGCTGACCCCGTGGGTCTGCCCCTGTCATTGCAGTTGGGCCACGTGGTCCTGTCCCCAGTGTGGTTCCTCTACGGCCTCCTCATGAAGCTGTTCCATCGCTCTGCCCCGGCCATCACTCTTGAGAGCCCGGACATCAAGTACCCACTGCGGCTCATCGACAAGGAGGTGAGTGTGGGGCGCCGTGGGGGCTGCGGGGCGCGGGCCCCCAGAGGCTCCGCTCTCTCCCTGTCTGCATCATACCATTTGTTGGCACCTGCTGTGTGCTCAGGGCACCCCCCCCCCCGAAGTGGGTCCTATTTGCCCACCTCACAGAGGGAACATTGAAGTGACTTCCCTTTTTTAAGCGTCCGACTTTCGCTCAGGTCATGATCTCGCGGTTCGTGGGTTCGAGCCCCGCGTCGGGCTCTGTGCTGACTGCCAGCTCGGAGCCTGGAGCCTGTTTCAGTCTGTGACTCCTTCTCTCTCTGACCCTCCCCTGCTCACGCTGTCTTTCTCTCTCTCTCTCTCTCTCTCCTAGAAATAAATAAAAACACACACACAAAAAAACAAAAAACTGAAGTGACTTCCCTTTCTAAGGCTACCAGTGAGTGGCACAGGGATTCGAACCTACATCTCTGACCACAGAGCCTGTTCTCTGAACCCCCCTCTCTATCCCACGGAAGGTCAGAGCAAGAGGGACCCCTAGGGACTTTTGGGTCTAAGCACCCATTGAGCAGATGGGAAGACAGAGGGCAAAAGAGGGTAGGGGGGTATCGGAGGTCACACTGTGAGTTAGAGGAGGAACCAGGACTCAGGCCTGCCTCCGCCTTGGTCCCCCAGGCTTCCCACCCCGGTGCCCCCCTTCCTCAAAGCTCATGACTTCTCCTCGCCCCCACGGCCATCAGCTCAGGGTCTGGTGCTCCCTGGACCCAGATATCCTTTGCATCTGTGCAGATTCCCTGCGTGATCGCACTCTCTCCGCGGCTCCGCCTGCCCCTCTGGAAGGCTCACTCCGCCCTCCCTGTTTGAGCTTTTCCCTTTAAACTTCTGATTGCAATTAAAACCATCCTCTCCTTCCCTTGCCCTGCCTCCTGGGGCAGCTGCTTTTCTCCTCTCTCTCCCCCATCAGAGCCCCTCCCTTGTGCTATTTCTGGCTGCCCGGCTGCCTCGGAAGGGGTGTGACAGGGAAAACTGAGTCATGGAGTGGAGAAAGTCACCTGCAAGGCCCTGAACCCTGGGCCCCCGCTGCACCCGAGGCTCCACACCAGTCTCAAGGCCCCGAGCACAGGACTCGGGCTTCCTGAGCGGTTTTCGTACCAGGAGTTCACAGAAAAGTCAAAAAAACAAAGAGAGGGGGTAAAAAAAAAAAACAACCCACCACTTCCCAGATGAGACATTTGGACAATTTTAATTCCAGAAGTAACGCGTGATTCATATGTGTTCACTGTAAAAATTCTGATAAAGTACGAACATCCCATTCTTCCCATCCCGCTCACGCCACCCCTGTGGCATAGGGTCCCACGCGAGCCACCTTCTGGGCGTCACGTTCATATATATGACGGGTGGAGTTTTAGTTGTGTGTCTATTTATTGTTTCTCTCTCTTTTTTTTTTTTTTAACTTTTTTAATGTTTAGTATCTTAGAGAGAGAGAGAGAGCGACAGAATGTGGGGGGGGGGGGCAGAGAGAGAAGGAGACACAGAATCTGAAACAGGCTCCAGGCTTCAGCCGTCAGCACAGAGCCCCGTGCGGGGCTTGAACCCATGAGCTGTGAGATCATGACCTGAGCTGAAGTTGGCCACTTAACCGACTGAGCCGCCCAGGTGCCCCTGTCTCTTTTTTAATAACCTGATTAAAAAAATTTTTTTTATTAATAATATTTGAGAGACAGAGAAAGAAAGCACATGAGCGGGGAAGGGGCAGAGAGGATCCAAAGCAGGCTCGAACTCACGAACCGTGAGATCATGACCTGGGCCGAAGCTGGACGCTTACCCAACTGAGCCCCAATAACCTGATATTTTTTACCCAGCCGTACAACATAGACACCTTATCATGTCTAACTCAAAGCTGAATCATTTTTTTTAATCTTTATTTATTGTTTTATTGTTGGGGGCGGGGAGGGGAGAGACAGAGGATCCAAAGTGGGCTCTGTGCTGGTAGCAGAGGGTCCCAGGCGGGGCTCAAACTTACTAACCGTGAGATCATGACCTGAGCCGAAGTTGGATGCTTAACCACTGAGCCACCCAGACGCCCCTAGTTCATTATTATTACTTTTTAAATTTATTTATCTTTGGGAAGGCATAAGCGGGGGAGGGGAAGAGGGAGGGGGACAGAGGATCCAGAGCAGGCTCTGCACTGACAGGCTTGATAGCGGTGAGCCCGACGCAGGGCTCGAACCCACAAACTGCGAGATCATGACCTGAGCCAAAGCTGGCCGCTCAGCCGGCTGAGCCCCCTCCCCCCAGTGTCCCCCTAGTTCATTGATGACTGTCTAGTATTTCCTCATAGGGACGTCACACAATGGACCCCCCAGTTCCCTTTGAGCCTGCGGCAAATGTCCCAGCAGTTAAATCTGCCCCCTCACCCGTGATAGCCTAGTGGTGGCTTTTGGGGGTCAGCAGGTGGGTCTAATTTTGGATACTTTTGCTAGGCTCCCCCACGGGCATAGGGAGGCCCCGACCGCCTGCCCTTCCCAGACCCGCTGACCTGCAAGGCCCCCCCGGAGCTCTGGGGGTTGGCTGCTCCACTCCTCCTGGCCAGCACGGAGCTGAGCTCTGCACTGACGTCAGCCGCGTGACTTGCTGTGCCTCGCTAGCGCTGTCCGGCGCAGTGACTAGCTGTGTTTTCCCCTCGTTTCTCTTCTTCCAAAAACTGCCTGGCTATGGGTTCCTGACCTTGAGCCCCAGGACCAGTTGATAATCCTGGAATCCGTTCCCAGGAGGCGTCGGGGCTCAGTTTGCAAGGTTTCCGGGGGCTGCGGCTTCAGGCCTGGGCTGCCGGGGCCGAGGGACCGCTGGCTGCCAGGCCCGGTGTCCTGAGCGGTGGCTGCGCTCTGGTTTCCTGCGATCAGACCCCCTGGCTCTGCTTGCACACTTCGGGGACACTCAGAGTGAGGATTCTGTCGTCCCAAGCGGTGACACCATGTCCGGGAGCACACGTTGCCACATCGCCTAGTCTCCTGTGGGCGTGACTGTGTGCGGGACAGCCGCGCCTTCCGAACGGCCCCTCGGCGCCCAGGCTCCTGGCGGCACCTGGTGCAGGGAGACCCCACAGGGGCCTTGTCTCGGCCCTGCCCCTGCTTTGCCAGCCCAGGGCCCGAGCTCTTCCTGCTACCCCAGGACACTGTCCAAGCTGATGGCAGCATTGGATCCTCCCTCTTGCCCCCGGAATTTTCTGGGCCACATGACAGCCTTCCTTTGGGATCCCGAGTTCATCCCTTACCCTGACCACCTTGCTATGTGGCCCTGGGTGGGTCCCTGCCCTTCTCTGGGCCAGTGAGAGCAGAGGTCCACCCGGTGCTTGCACACACATGTGTGGCTCGTGTGTCCCCATGCACCAGCATCGCTTCTCGGTCACACTGGGCACCAGGAGCTCGGAGGTCGGGGGCCGCCCTGCCCTGGGTGCCGCGTAACAGCTCGGGCCTCCCTGCAGGTCATCAACCATGACACCCGGCGGTTCCGCTTCGCCCTGCCGTCGCCCCAGCACATCCTGGGCCTCCCCGTCGGTGAGTGCAGCCCTGACCCAGGCCGGGCCGGGCCGGGTGCCAGGTCAGAGAGGTGGCAGCTTTGCACTTGAACTAGGGAGAGTGGGGAAGGCTTCAAGGAGAGGGTGATGGCCATGCTGGGCCTTCAAGGATGAGCGTCAGCCTGAGAGGGGAAGGCCCTGCTGTCCCCGGCGGTGCCACCAGCACGAGCAAAGGTGTGGCCGCAGGAAGCCGGGACCTGGCGCGAGCCCCTGTGCGGGCAGGAAGGGGGCCGGGGAGCTGAGGCCAGGCCCAGCTTTGGGTACGGGGTGGGGCAAAGGGCAGCGGGCTGACTAGACTCGGTGGGCCGTGCAGGGATAGTTGGCGGCCCCCCTGAACTCCCGGAGTCACGCCTCCTTGTCCCGCAGGCCAGCACATCTACCTCTCAGCCCGGATCGATGGAAACCTGGTCATCCGGCCCTACACGCCCGTCTCCAGCGATGACGACAAGGGTTTTGTGGACCTGGTCATCAAGGTGAGGTTTCGGGGCCGTGACCGCGTGGGGCAGGGGTGACCTGCTCTCCGAAGGCCCAGTGCTCACCCCGGACCTGGTTTCTGAGTGAACCGCAAACTATGATTTACCAGCAAAAGCCGGATGTGGGGGCTGTGGCAGAGGGCAGGCGCGGGCGCAGGGGCTCAGGGTGAGTGTCTTCAACCCAGGACAGGGCATCTGCAGAAGAGAAACCAGGAAGGTGGGCCAGCGCGTGCAGGGCTCACTTTCCTGCTCTGGGACGGGCAAAGCCTGGGGCGCTGGGCGCCTGGGGGAGGCCCACGGTGCCCGCTTCACCGCACTTGGTCACACGGCCTCTGTGACCAGCAGGGCCTTTCCTGAGCACACCTCCCTTGGGCCCCCTCGGGAGCAGCGTGAGGAGCTCGGGGCTGTCGTCTGGAGAGCTGGGGTCCATCGCGGGTCGGGTGAGCGCACGCTGCGGAGGTGCAGCCGTTAGCATCGGAGAGGCGCAGGACATCTGGCGTGGATCTTAAAAATCCTCACATTGAGTGGAAAAAGCAGTGCCAACCAAGGCGCAGAACACTTCTGTAAAAACTAGAAGCACAGGCTTTCCAGAATGACCTGTGTTCTCGGAAATGTGAATCAGCCCAGGCCGGTGGGCGTGGGCTGCCGGAGACCCTCCCAGCAGGGGCCCGGACCCCCATGGGCACCCTGGCTCGGCGTTCCTGCGGACCAGCCTGACTGTCCTCCCTCCGCTGCGTGGGCCCCCTCACTGGGCCCTTCGTGGTGGAGCGACAGGCAGGGACCCCTCTCGGCCACAGCTGAGGCCCAGGGCCTGTGAGGGTAGGAAGGGAGCTGGGCCTGTGGATCTAGGCTGTGGCCTGGTCCCTCCTTAGCTTGGTGTCATTCCGACTGTGCTGGGTGCTCAGGCCCACCCTCGGGGGCCTGTCTTTGCCTGGAGAGCGGACGCCCTTGCTCCAGGGGAGGAGCCCATGAGACCAAGCGCCTGGAATGGCACCAGGGCTGAGGCAGGTGGGGTGATGGGCGCTGCTCCCTTCGACAGGCAACGGAGGGGTGAGGTGTGGGGGCCCGGGACGCATTGCCCAGACAGAGAGCAAGGAAAAGGGCCTTCCTGGTGCAAAGGCCCTGAGGTCAGAAGGAGGCTTATAGACTGATGCAGCCAAAGGGCAGGGTGTTTTGGAGGACAAGAAGGGACAGGTTGGGGGGCCAGGCAGGGCTTTGGGGGCCCGGTACGATTTGGGGCTTTGTCCAGAAGGAAGGGGAAGGTAGCCTGATTGGAACCTCTGTTCTTGTTGAAATCACTCTAGCCGGACGTGCAGAAGGTGTTGGGGGTGGGGGGGATCCAAGTGGAGGATGGGAGGCTCAGGAAGACCAGACCCTCCTGGCTCAGGGACTTTGCTCCCTGCTCCCTGTTGGCCCTGGACAAAGGCCAGAGTCCTGGCCCGCATACCTCTCCCTGTCCCTGCACCCTCCCCACGCCGACACTTCCCCTGCACTCTGGCCAGGATGAGCTCTTCTTTCTCCCCAGAGGCCCAGGCGCCCTCTCCCTGCCCATCACTCCTGCCTGCCCCTCAGGCCTGGGCAGGGCGAGCAGCTCACAGTCTCCTCATCAGTCTCTCTCTTGTAGCACTTCCTTTCTCCCAAAGGGGAAGCCCCAAAGGGCACAGGAAGGAAGTCGCTCCAGGAATGCTGTTTCTATGACAGCACAAAATGGAAAGAATGAGGATGCACAGGAGGGGTGGGCCGAGACCCCCCCCCCCCGCCCCCCGCAAGGCTTTTCTGTGCTGATAGCATGGGAATCTCCCATAGGGAGGGGGCAGGAGTCAGTTCTGGGTAGAACATTAATACAGTTAATACAGCAGGCCCTCGGGTCTCCCTGTGCAGCAGGCTGAGGCTGTGTCCCGAAGGGATGTTGGGGAAGAGCGGACTCCCCGCCCCTACGTGGGCAAGCCACACACTGGCCGCAGGAGAAACCCAGAAGAGGCTCCCCCCTTCCCTCCGCGGCCCAGAGCTTACCCCGGTGACCCTATGAACGGGACCAAGCACCCGGGCCTGTCTTGCAGGTTTACTTCAAAGACACCCATCCCAAGTTTCCTGCCGGGGGGAAGATGTCCCAGTACCTGGAAAGCATGAAGATCGGAGACACCATTGAGTTCCGGGGCCCAAATGGGCTGCTGGTCTACCAGGGCAAAGGTGAGTGGGGTTGGAACCCCCTTAGGCTCTGTGGGCACAGTGAATGCGGGGTGCCGGCCCGATGCTGCTGCTGTCTGGGTGGGTGACTCTTGTCGGGCTGGCCGGCTCCTCTCTGGGGCCTCAGTTTACTCAGCCGTGGAGGAAGGAAATTGGCCAGCATGGGGGTTGCAGACCGGCTGCCCTTGGGGACCAGATGTGGCCCCCAGACCAGCTTTGTTTGGCTGAAAACAAGTGAAAGCTCCGAGCTGGAGCACGTCTGGCTCCCCAGCCTCCCCACTGCCCCCCACCCCCTCCGTGGTGGGAGCCCCTTGCTCCTCTGGGCCCGTATCCCCTCCCGGCCCCCAGCTGGCTGGGGTTGTCCGGCGGCCGCCCCCACCTCAGACCCCCGGAGCAGGGCCGGTTCTCCAACCTGTCCAGCCCCCGGCACAGCGTGTCTGAGAGCCGGGGGCTCCCCATCCCCTTCTCCCTTCTCTCCGCAGGGAAGTTTGCCATCCGCCCAGACAAGAAATCCAACCCGGTCATCAGGACGGTGAAGTCTGTCGGCATGATTGCAGGAGGAACTGGTATGTGGACCCAGAGTCCTTCGCTGAGGCCTCAGCAGGCAGATGTCACGGGTCAGGGTCAGGGTCAGGGCACAGATAGAAGCAGTTGTGAGCTCCCCAAGGCCAGGAGCCCATGCCTGCTTGTCATGACCCCTCCCTCCCCGCCGTGTGCTTGCCCGCACTGGGCCTGTGCCACTGTATACAGCGGGTACTCATCAGTGTTGGGCGGGCTGCTGTTTTGCAGGCATCACCCCAATGCTACAGGTGATCCGCGCCATCATGAAAGACCCAGATGACCACACCGTGTGCCACCTGCTCTTTGCCAACCAGGTCAGTGGCGTTCCCATGATACGCAGGCCCCTGTGGGCGCCCGTCGGGGCGTCTGCACGGCTCTGTGGCTGAAACATGAGGTCCTCTGAGCGTCCTGTGCTCGGGTAGCCTTCGCGGTAGCCAGTGGGCATCAGGCTTTTCAGTCCAGAGCCGGGGGTCTGACCTGAGTGGGGCTGCTTGGGGGATGGGCGGGGGGTGGCGATGCTCCTAGAGCACCCCCCCACCCTGGGGTGTCTCCTTGGCTGCTTCCTCTGAATCTCAGAGCTCACTCCACGAACAGTGAGGAGCCCAGCAGGGAAGGGGAAGAACACTGGCCTGGGGCCAGAGGGGCCGAAAGCACATGCGCACGGTGTCCCTGAGCTGGGGGAGTTGGGTCAGGGTTTGGACCTGGTCTCTCTGGCTCCTGAGTGTGTGTCCCCTTCCCCATGCCTGCTGCCTGCCTGCTCTGGCCTGCTGTGTGGCCTTGGGCAAGCCACTTGCCCTCCCTGGGCTCTGCACCCTCACTGTGGAATGAGCTGATGAAGCAAGGTCATCCTAAGCATCTTTCTAGATTCAGTGTTTTATGACTGAACGTGTGGAATTTGCAGAGATGCCCCTTTGGGGCAAAGTCAAGGTGAGACTTGACATCAGCTTGCCCGAGGCCTTGGGCCTCCACAGCTGTAGGACACAGCTCTGGGGCCCTCCTCGGGGGCTTCGATGAGGCCCAGGCGTGGGCGGGGAGAGCCAGTAGTTCCAAGGAGGGGGGGGGTGCAGTGGGTGGGAGTTCGCTGGCTCCACTTAGTGCTGCTGGCTTAGTACTGGTCCCTGGAGGCTGTCAGTCCTGTCACCCGAACAGGACCTCCTCCCTGTGAGCCTGGTGGCCTGGGCGGTGGAATGATTTCCACTTTCTAGCTCTGGGCTCAGAGACCCAGAGAGGGGCTCGACCTGCCAGTGTCCCAGCAAGGAGTGTGACCAGGACCTGAGCCAGAGCATTGCTGATGAAAAGCACCTCTATTTTGGAAAATACTGCCTTGTTATATAGATTTTTGCAAACCTCTGTGATGTCTGGCTGAACGGAAGCAGCTAGATTCAGTACCTGGTTTTGCGTGCAGTTGGGGCGATGTGGCAGGTCACGTAGCCTCTGTGGGTCCTGGCGTGCACCGTGATGGAAGCAGACAGAAACATGCAAGTTAAGTGCTCGAGGTAGGTGAAGACAGTGTCCCTGCGCAGCCAAGAACGTTCTGAGAAGAGAGAATAACAAGAAAGAATTGATGCCGCTACTAATGCATCAGTGAGGGAAACCGTGGCGCCAGAGCCACATGTGAGAACTCTGCTTCGTGCACTTCTGGGTGACCTGATGGAAAATCTAGACTGTGCTGGAACATGCTAGAACACGTGGCTATTTACTTTTAAGTCAATGAAGATGAACTAAAATGTAAAACTCCTTTTCCCAGTCTCCGTAGCCGCATTTCATGGCTTCTGTAGTCACATGTGGCATGTGGTTACTGTACTGGGTAACATAGATCTGGAACATTCCCATCCATATCATTGCAGAAAGTTCTGTTGAACAGCACTGGCCAACAGGCAGGCTCAAGTACATATGAGACTTTGCAGTTGGGGCAAGTGGCATCTCAAACCTGAGGAGAGCGACGGAAAAGAGTGTGGGTTAGCCTCTACGACTTTGGAAAATGCTGAGTAGATCGCTACTTTAACCTTACAGTAAAATGAGATTTAGGTTGAAAACGTACTTGTAGAAAAGTGACCCATTCGAGGCCCTAGGTGAGCCTTTTTATGAGTATTGAATGAATGAATGGGGATGGGCAGTGTAAGGAAGACACAGAAGGAGAGCCCATCTGCTAAAAATGGAAAAAATCCTCTAAATAAGATAGATAAACAGCTGGGTCACCACTATAGAGAGAGTCTTTTCAAACTAACAAGATACAACTAGAGCCGGTGACAAACTTCTCTCTTAAAAAATTTTTTTTAATGTAATGTTTTATTTATTTCTGAGAGAGAGAGACAGACAGCGTGAGCAGGGGAGGGTCAGAGAGAGAGACACAGAATCTGAAACAGGCTCCAGGCTCTGAGCTAGCTGTCAGCACAGAGCCCGATGCAGGGCTTGAACCCACGAACCGCGTGATCATGACCTGAGCCGAAGTTGGACGCTTAACGGACTAGGCCACCCAGGTGCTTTTAAATTTTAAATAACAATAGATACAGGCACTTGGCTGGCTCGGTCAGAAGAGCATGCAACTGGGTTCAAGCCCCACGCTGGGTATAGAGATTACTTAGAAACAAACAAACAGCATGAGATTGACTTTCCATCCCTCTGATTGGCTGAGGTGTGAAACGGTCATTACGCGGTGCTGGCAAAGGTGTAGGAGGAGACAGTCTGGGGTGCCGCTGGTATGTGTGCTACCGAAGGCCACCTAGGGAGTAGGGGCTGTGTGTATTGAATGCCTTTTCCATGTGGAATTTCCTGCCCCAAACTCCACTTTCTCAGATTCATCTAAGAAATTGCTAGGGCAGTGAGGATGGTCAGGGAGACGTGTCTGAAGGAGGGCGTCCAAAACGACTTAAATGTCCTTCAGCAGTGAACAGTCCCTTGGTCCCGCACAAGCTGGGCACCTGGTAAGGGAAGCATTGGGCTCGGAGGCTCCACAGCATGGAGGGTCTGTGCTGTGTTCTTTCCTGAGGAGAGCAGGTGGAGGGCGCCTGGGGGCTCAGGCGGTTAAGCGTCGACTTTGGCTTAGGTCTTGATCTCGGTCCCGAGTTCGAGCCCTGCATCGGGCTCTGTGCGGACAGTTCAGAGCCCGGAGCCAGTTTCAGATTCTGTGTCTCCCTCTCTCTCTCTCTCTCTGCCTCCCCCCCCACCTCAAATCATGCTCTGTTTCTCTCTCTCAAAAACAAACATAAAAAAAAAAAAAGAGCAGGTGGTAAGGTGGCATGGATGCCCTGATCCCATTTTTGTTAAAAAGAAAGTAGTTGTTAGAAAACTACTAGGGGTGCCTGGGTGGCTCAGTCAGTTAATTTCAGCTCAGGTCATGATCTGGTTTGTGAGATCGAGCCCCTCATCAGGCTTAGTGCTGATAGCGTGGAGCCTGCTTGGGATGCTCTGCGTCTCTCTCTGCCCCTCCCCTGTGCTCTCACATGCACCTGCTCACTCTTTCTCTCGTCAAATAAATAAATAAACATGAAAAGAAAAAGAAAACAAAGTCTGAAAGGTACACAAAAAATTGTGACTTGTCATCTCTATCAGGTAATAGACTGACCTGATGAGACTATCAGGTGATTTTTCTTTTCTCCCATATTTCCTGCAGAATTTTATACAGAGCTTGTCCAGCCTGAGCCCTGGCCCTGCTCTCACTCGATCAGGGCAGGCAGGGCCCTCTGCCCCCCTTAGAAATGGGAGAAACGATCAATACCCTCCTCCTCGAGATACTCAGAGGCTCATGCCTCCTGCCTGCAGCCCATTTCCCAGAGGGGAACACTGAGGAGTCGGGGCTGCAGGCTCCTTATGAGAACAAGCATGGCTGGGTCAGTCCCTCCTGTAGCAAGACGCCTCCGTGCGGCGGGTTCTCCGGACACGTTCATCGCTGTGGCTTCGAATGATCTGTCTCTTCCTCCCCACCTCTCAATGCCACTAAGCACCCCGCTAGTCCCTTTCGCTGAGGATGTCAGGTGCCGTTGGTCATGGGGGACAGAAAGTGCATCTCCACGTCTCTCGCTGTCTGCCTCCCTGGGGAGGGCCCTTCTGCCCCCTGCCCAGAGGCTCAGGGGTGGTGTGAGTGGGCGATCCCTTCTGGTTCGCAGGGAGCCCTGTGGCCCCGGGTTTAAGGACAGCCCCACGAGCCCAGTCACGCTGACCACTGGTTGGAGGAGCCCTTTCTATCCTCGAGGGATCTGTGGGCGCATGAGGCAAAGGCCTGTGGTCAGGGGGGGCCGTGTGAGGAGTACGCTGATGCCCCTGGGGAGTCCGGGAAGGCTTCCTAGAGGAGGTGATACCGGGCTGAAGGACAGGGTCATGTGGGGCCAGCCGGCTGAAGCCGGTGGGAGCAGAGTGTGGAGCTGCGGGCCAAGCAGGGGCACCAGCGTGGGCGAGGCTCTGCAGGAGCCGCTGGGCCGTGGGGAGCAGCGGGAGACACCAGAACGTAGACTTGCCCCGGCGATGAGGGTGGTGGGACTGTTGGCTATTTTAAGTGGACAGTCACGACGCACTGGCCTGGTCCCCTCCGGTCGCTCCCAGTCCTGTGGCTGCGCGTGCTGGTCTTCATCTGCTTGCTCTCCCCGCTCCCAGGTACGTTGGGGCACGGCTCCCACACGCCTTCCGCAAACGCCCACCTTCCGCAAACGCCCGTTTGTCACCAAGGACGTCTTGTCTGCAGCTTTGACCCGCCCCTCGGGAAGGGGGGGCGGAGTTTCCGGGAGTTTCTGGGAGTCTGGCTCAGCTCTGCCAGGCCTCTCCCCTGCCAGCGCTGCCAAGTGTGTGGCCCCCGGGGGGCGGGTGGGATGATGAGCTGCGCCCTGTCCCCACAGACCGAGAAGGACATCCTGCTGCGGCCCGAGCTGGAGGAGCTGAGGAACGAACATTCTGCTCGCTTCAAGCTCTGGTACACAGTGGACAAAGCCCCCGAAGGTGAGAGGGGGCGGGGCGGGGGTGCTGGGCCCTTCTTGGGGTGGAGTCTGCTGCGCCCTTCGTCTCTGTGATGCTCAGCCTCTGTGATGCTCAGCGTGGCCCTGTGCGAGCGAGGTCGTGTGCCGCCCTCTCACAAATGAGGAAGGCGGGATCAGAGAGGGGAAGTAAGTGTCCCAGGTCACACAGCTAGGAAGCACCAGGGCCCGGGCTTGAACTCCGGCCTCCTCCTCTGGAGCCCGAGGCCTTCCCTGGCTGCCCCGCCCCCCACTGGACAAAGAGTTGGTTTTTCTCCGCGTGGTGGGGGGCTCACTCTGGGGCAGGTCTTCAGGGTCACTGCTGGGGGTGTGGGCAACGGCCCCCACTTTGCAGTCTGTGCCCCGTAAGGCACGTTACGCCCATTTTCTCCCTGGGCAGCAGCCCTGGGGGCTGGGCTGGGCCCACCTACCCTTACCCTCATGCCAAGGTCACGCAGGGGGCAGTGGATGAGGGCCGTCTGTAAAACCTGAAGCGAGGCCGCCCCCTGGGAGTGAAAGTCCCCTTCACTCTCCTGCTTTAGGTAGAGACGTGGGTGCAGGAAATACTGTGAGAAAAGCAGCAGGTCGGCTTCCTGGTGGGCGGTCCTGAGGACATTCGGCTGCAGGGAGGTGGTGGCGCATGGAGAACGTCCGCTCCCCCCAGAGGCCCCGCTTTGCAAGAGAAGCAGGCCTGCGATTTCACGGGGAACTTCTAAGTGGTGGAAGCAGACGTTTTTGAAGCATCCTTATGGGCGCCGGCGTGTGAGGCCATTCACCTCCTGCACCCGCCTCCCCCGCCCTCACTGGGCGCCCACCTCCCCCGGGACTGCGCAGATGGGCTCTAGGGGCAGGCGCCCATCCCTGAGGGAGGACGGGGGGGTCCCGGGCCTCCTGGCGGAGGCCTGGGCTGGGGCGTGGGTGGATTGCGGACCGGACAGCAGCGCCCTGAGGCCTCTCGCTGGCCGCCTGTCGTGGACCCGCTCTTCGAGGCTCCTGGCCGAGCCTCTGTTCAGGAAGCCGGCTTGGCCCCGTGAGCTGATGAAGGTGGGGGAAGATGAACACGAAACACATGTATCGCAAGTCATAGAGCAGAGGAGCAGGTGGTGAGTGAGACCAGAGTACAGTTAACCCTTGGGCAGCACAGGGTTCGGGGTGCTGACCGCGCAGTCACAAATCTGCATATAACTTTTTTTCTCTTACCGTTTATTTATATTTGAGAGAGAGAGCGCGAGCGAGCAGGGGAGGGGCAGAGAGAGAGGGAGACACAGAATCCGAAGCAGCTCCAGGCTCTGAGCTGTCAGCACAGAGCCCGATGCGGGGCTCGAACCCACGAACTGCGAGATCATGACCTGAGCTGAAGTCGGACGCTTAGCGGACTGAGCCCCCAGGCGCCCCAGCATATGACTTTCGCCTCCACAAAAACTTAACTACTAACATTGCCTACTGTGGACCCGAAGCCTTATCCATAGCACAGCCGATGAACACATATTTTGTATGTTGCATCTGTACACGCTGTGTTCTCACGATAGAGCAATCAGAGAAAAGAAAGGAGACCATTGGGGCGCCTGGGTGGCTTAGTCGGTTAAGCGTCCGACTTTCGCTTAGGTCATGATCTCGCACTTCATGGGTTCGAGCCCCGCGTCGGGCTCTGTGCTGACTGCCAGCTCAGAGCCTGGAGCCTGTTTCAGCCTGTGACTCCCTCTCTCTCTGACCCTCCCCTGCTCACGCTGTCTCTCTCTCTCTCCTAAAAATAAATAAAACATTAAAAAAAAATTAAAAAAAAAAAAAAAGAAAGGAGACCATTGGGAAAATACATTTCAGCACTGTACTGTACTAGCCGGAGAAAATGCCCACGTTAAGTGGCCCGTGCTGTTCACGGGCGAACTGTAGGGTCCGGCAGGGGGAGCACCGGTTCCAGAAGTTGTTCATTTTCTTACAGTAAAGAAAGGGACATTAGGCTTGTATCCGTGTCTCACCCGAAAGAGGTTTACTCCCTTCTGGTCGCGTCCCCGAGGCCCGCGGGGGAGGGGGCCGGCGCTGCCCCCTGGTGGTGGCACATGGCACTGCCACCACCGAAGTGGGGACTGTTGGAGCGGACACGGTTGCCCGCCAAGGGCTGGGCCGCCTCCGACTTCCCACTCGGTTTATTACCACCCTGACCCACGTGCAGGCGGGGCTGCGGGATTGCTACAACCTGAGGTAGAAGCCGACATTCTAGGTGCCAAGGAAGAAAATGGTGTACCAGGCGGGCAAGGCTGTTGTGAGACTGAGTGAAGGAACGGGGCGTGGGGCTCGTGCAAGTACGGCTCACCTGTGTCTCCCCACGAAGCCACCCGCAGTACCCGCGTAAAGAAAAATGCGCTACTTAAACAAAATCCGTGTAAATTTGGGATCTCTTGTATACCTGCGCATTTTACATACTAGCCACTACAGCTGAGTCCCGTGCGTAGTTTTAAAAATAAACTTACACCAGAGCGCCCGGGGGGCTCAGTCGGTCAAGCGTCAGGGTCATGATCTCACAGTTGTGGGTTCGAGCCCCGCGTCGGGCTCTGTGCTGACAGCTCAGAGCCTGGAGCCTGCTTCGGATTCTGTGTCTCCCTCTCTCTCTGCCCCTCCCCCCCTCACAAAAATAAACGTTAAAAAAAGTAAATAGGGTGGCTCAGTCGGTTGAGCGTCCAACTTCAGCTCAGGTCATGATCTCACAGTCTGTGGGTTCGAGCCCCACATTGGGCTCTGTGCTGACAGCTCCGAGCCTGGAGCCTGTTTCGGATTCTGTGTCTCCCTCTCTCTCTGACCCTCCCCTGCTCACGCCGTCTCTCTCTCTCTCTCTCTCAGAAATAAATAAAATATTAAAATTAAAAAATAAATAAATAAAATAAAATAAAAATAAACTTATACCTCCTCCATCTATTTCTCCCAGCCCCCTCCCCTGCCTCTGGCAGCCAACAATCTGTTCTCTGTATCTGTGAGCTTGGGGCCTTCTGTTCTTAGGTTTTTCCTTTCTTCTTGTTTTTTTTTTTTGTTTTTTTTTTTTGAGATTCCACACGTAAGTGACTCATACGGTATTTCTTTCCGTCTGACTCATTTCATTTCACATCATGCCCTTGAGGTCCATGCATGTTGTCACAAATGGCAAGGAGGTCATTCTTTTTATGACCGAACAACATTCCATTGTATTGAAGGGGTTCAGGACTCGCCCACACCCCTCCCCTCCAGAATGTGTCATTTGGGCATGTGGGTTATTTTGAGCTGAAGGCACTTGAGACCCTGTTGGGCTCAAGAGAAACTTTTGTCGCCTCCTTAACCACACGGAAGAATCTAAATTCTTCTCACAGTTCGTGAGTTCAGACCCCTTATCAGGCTCTCGACGGGGCAGAGCCTGCTTGGGATTCTCTCTCTCCCTTTCTCTCTGTCCCTCGCCTGTATGCTCTCTCTCTCTCTCTCTCAAAATAAATAAAAATAAACTTAATAAGAAATAAAGAAATAGGGGGTCTTTCTCCGAAGGAGGGTTATTGACAGAGGTAGATTTTATCGGAGTGACTCCTCAGCGTGGCAGGGCAAACATCTAATAACCAAACATCTGCTCTGAAGTGCATCCGCTTCCTCTGAAGTCTCAGGCCGCTGGCCCCTTCCCCTGAGTCCAGAATGACATCTAGACCTCATTTGGCCTGACCATCTTCGGAATTCCCACGTCCATGTGGATTCCCTGTGCATAGGCTGTTACATTTGATTTTCGCCTGTTAATCTCTGTCATGTCAATTTGATTCTTAGTCCAGCTAGAAGGGCCTTTGAAGGGACAGGAATTCCTTCTCTGTGACAGTATTCGTAGCACAACTTCCCTGCCCATTCATCCGTCAGTGAGTGTTCAGTTTGCTTCCATATCTAGGTCGTCGTAAACAATGCTACCGTGAACAGAGGGTGCAGATAACTTTTTGAGTTAGTGTTTTCATTTTCTTTTTTTTTTTTTAATGTTTTATTTTATTGGGGGAGGGAGGGGCAGAAAGAGAGGGAGAGAGGATCCGCAGCAAGTTCAGCGCTATCGGCACAGAGCCCGACATGGGGCTCGAACCCACGAACCTTGAGATCATGACCCGAGCCAGAGTCGGCCGCTCAACCGACTGAACCAACCCAGGCACCCCAGTGTTTTCATTTTCTTCAGAAAAATACCCAAAAGTGGAATTGCTGGTGTACACGGTAGTTCTATTTCTAACTTTTTGAGGCCCCTCTGTACCGTTTTGCACAGTAGCTGCGCCAGCGGGCACTCACAGCCACGGTGCACAAGGGCTCCCTCTCCTCCACATCCTCTCCAGCACCTGTTTCTTGTCTTTTTGATGATGGCATTCTGACAGGGATGAGGTGTGCTTTTGGATGGAATGTTCTGTAAACGTCTGTTAATTCCATCTGGTCTAATGTGTCGCTTAAGGCCAAAGTTTCCTTACTGACTTTCTGTCTGGGTGACCTAGCCATTGACATAGCAGGATATTACAATATCTCACTATTACTGTATTGCCCTCTGTTTCTCCCTTTAGACCTGTTAGTATTCGCGTTATGTCATCAGGTCCTTCCGTATTGGGCGCAGAAGTTATTTACCAATGTGACGTCCTTGTGGGGTTGACCTCTTTACCGTTACGTCATGCCCCTCTTTGTCTCTTATTTACTCCAGCTCTCTCTGTTTCCATTTGCACAGAGCGACCTTTTCCGTCCCTTCTCTCCTGGTCCATGTGGACCCCACACACCTAAAGCGAGTTTTTGCAGGCAGCACATAGATCTTGTTCATTTGTCTGTTTTCTTGTAATTTTGGTGTAATTTACGCACAGTGTTCGGTTAGTTTCAGGTGTACAATGTAGTGATTGGGAAATTCTATCTGCTCCTCAGCGCTCCTCACAGAAAATGTCCTCTCCATCCCCTTCACTGTTTCACCCAGGCCCCCACCCTCCCCTCTGACAACAATCAGTGTATTTCCCACAGTTAAAGAGTCTGTTCTCGGTCTGTCTCTCTTTTTTTTTCCCTTTGTTGTTTTTTCTCCCTAAATTCCACATGAGTGAAGTCATATGGTATTTGTCTTCCTCTGACTGCCTTATTTCACTTAGCGTAATACTCTCTAGCTCCAGCCACATTGCAAATGGCAGGATTTCATTGCGTCTTATGGTGAATAATATTCCCTCGTATGTATGTACCACATCTTCTTCATTCATCCTAACAATGGACACTCGGGCTGCTTCCCAAGGTATCTTGGCTGTTGTAGAGAATGCTGCTGTAAACATTGGGGTGCACATGTCCCTTCGAATTAGTGTACTTGTATCCTTTGGGTAAATACCCAGTAGTGCAATTCCCAGATGGTAGAGTAGCTCTATTTTTAACTTTTTGAGGAACCCCCATACTGTCTTCATAGCGGCTGCACCAGTTTGCATTCCCACCACCAGTGCACGAAGGTCCCCTTTTCTCCACATCCTCGCCAACGCCTGGTGTTTCTTGTGTTTTGATTTTAGTCGTTCGGACAGGTGTGAGGTGGTGCCTGACTGTGGTTTGATTTGTATTTCCCTGATGATGAGAGCTGGTCAGCATCTTTCCATATGTCCATTGGCCATCTGGACGTCTTCTTTGGAGAAATGCCTGTTCGTGTCTTCCGCCCATTTTTGATTAGATTGTCTTTTGGTTGTTGAATTGTGTCAGTTCTTATATACTTCAGACACTAAGCCTTTATCAGATGAGCCCTTTGCACATATCTTCTCCCACTCAGCAGGCTGCCTTTCAGTTTTGTTGTCTGTTTCCTTTGCTGTGCAGAAGCTTGTTATTTTGATGTCATCCTAATAGTTCATTTTTGCTTTTGCTTGCCCTTGCCGTAGGAGACATTCCAGAAAAATGTTGCTATGGCTTATGTCAGAGAAATTACTGCCTGTGCCCTCTTCTAGGAATGTTATGGTTTCAGATCTCACATTCAGGTCCTTTATCCATTTTGAGTTTATTTTTGTGCATGGGGTAAGAAAAGTGGTCCAGTTTCAGCCGGGGCGCCTGGGTGGCTTAGTCAGTTAAGCGTCCAACTTTCGCTTAGGTCATGATCTTGCGGTTTGTGTGTTCGAGCCCCGCGTCAAGCTCTGTGCTGAGTGCCAGCTCAGAGCCTGGAGCCTGTTTCAGTCTGTGACTCCCTCTCTCTCTGACACTCCCCTGCTCACGCTGTCTCTCTCCCTCTCTCCTAGAAATAAATAAAACATTAAAAACAATAATAATAATAAAAAAAGAAAGTGGTCCAGTTTCGTTCCTTTGCATGTGGCTGGCCAGTTTATTCAATGCCACCTGTAGAAGACACAGTCTTTATCCCATTGTATTTTTTTCCCCCCTGAGACCAGCAGCAGCCCAGGGCCCTGTTGAGGCTTTATTTGACACCACTCCCATTGCATATTCTTGCTTCCTTTGTTGAAGATTAATTGACCATATAATCACGGGTTTATTCCTGGGCTTTCTATTCTGTGCCACTGATCCGTGTGTCTGTTTTTGTGTTGGTGTAGATAGGTCTTGTTTTGTATCTACTCGGTCACCTTTGATTGGAGAATCTAGTCCATTTACACTTAGAGTAATTATCGATCGCTGTGCACTTACTGCCATTTTGTTAATTGTGAACTGGCTGTTTTGTTCTGGATGAGCCAATCTGGGGCAGGGGATCAGGGCAAGCGTGTGTGTCAGATCAGCCTCTTTATTCTTCAGTGTTTGTTGAAAGAAGGGAGGAATTCACAGCCCAGGAGGGTTTAATGGTCGGGGGAGGGGGTTTGGGGTAAGTAGGCCATCGTTGGGTCAGTCACGTGGCCACACTGGGACCCACCTTGTCTCCTGCTTGCAGCCTGGGACTACAGCCAGGGCTTCGTGAATGAGGAGATGATCCGGGACCACCTTCCGCCCCCGGAGGAGGAGCCGCTGATACTGATGTGTGGCCCCCCGCCCATGATCCAGTACGCCTGTCTGCCCAACCTGGACCGCGTGGGCCACCCCAAGGAGCGCTGCTTCGCCTTCTGATGGCCAGGCACTGGCTGCTCGCACGCCCGCCCTGCACACTCACCGTGCCCCGTCCACACCCACCCCTCCCCGCCCTTGTTCTTTAACATCACTTTCCGCCACATCTCTCGCTGTGGCCCTGGGTGCGGCTGCGGTGGTTACCCCGCTGGGCCGGTTCCCCCGAGGGACCCCTTTGGGAGCAGGGTTCGGTAACCGGTGGGCCACCTCCGGCCACCGGCTGGCCCTCATCGGTTTGTACCCGCGGTGCTCAGCCCCCCTGCCCTGCCTCCACCCCGCCCACCCACACCCTACGAGGCAGCGGCAGAGGCTGTGCCCCAGCCACCCCTCCCAGAGCAGACCGCAGCCGGGGAGTAAACACAGATGTGCGGGCAGCTCAGAGCTGCGGGTGCCGGGGACCCTCCAGCCACCAGCTCGGGCCCCTCACCCGCCACCCTTGCTACCTGCCCTGGGTCATGGCCCGGCCCCAGCACCTGACACTACATAACAGGTAACACCAAAAAGTCCTCTCGGCAGGGGCTGTGGGGGTAGGAGTCTGCCCCCACCCCAGGGCCCAGGCAGGGCCAGCTGGCAGGGAGCTGGGCTCTTCAGGGCCTGGAGCAGGCGGAGCAGACTGGCCCGTGGGCCCTCCTGAAGCCTCGGCATGTTCCCCAGCGCCTCAACCTTCAGGCCGCTTTGGGAGCCCCAAGCTGTCAGCCGGGCAGTCTGAGGGGCCGCCTCCTGGGCCCCCAGCCCTGAGGGCAGAGCTGAGACGATGGTTATTTATTCCTCTGCCCCAGACCCACCCCTCCTGCTGCCTGCGCCCCAGCCTAGGGGAGAGTTTGTCTGAGCAGCGTTCTCAGTGACCTCAGTTTTGCCTTTAGACCAGGCTGGGTGCGCCTCTTGCGTATCGGCTTTTTCAGAATCATTTATGAGCAGAAAAATACGTTGAAATAAACCTTTGCTAATATTAACCCTCCGGAGGCTCTGTGGCTTGTGTCATCGTGGGGGGCAGCCCTTCTCTCTAACGTGCTTGCATTTGCCGGGTGAAGTTTGGAGAGTATAGAAAAATATACCCAGGAAAAAAGACACCGGGCCTCCAGTGGCAAATGCCGACGGCACCGATGAAGCCACATGGCGCACCCCGGGGCCGCTGCTGGGGCCCCTCTGCAGCCCGCGTGGACCATGTTTGTTAGGTAGCAAATCCCCCATGGTTGGACAGCTAGATTGTTTCCTGTCTGTGGATTTTGAAAATAACAGCGGCTCTCTTCACCCTCCTTTCAGATGATTTTTTTTTTTTGAGGATAGATTCCTGGAGACAGAAAGCTGGGCCAGGGCGTGTGGACACTGGGAGTCCAGCCTTTAAACCCTCCCCTTTCGCCCGGCCTTATGCATGTCACCTCAGCCATGTGGAGGGCCCCTGCGGTCCCGTGGCATACAATTGCATGCGCGCCCCCCCCCGCCCCCCACTGTTTTCCCTTTTGCTCTCCCCTCCTCGTTTTCTGCTGGGGAGACTGAGGCTCGGCGATGAACGGCCTTCAGGGTGGAGGTGAGCCCCGAGTAAGGCCGGTATTACGCTCCCTGTGGAAGGCTCCACGGGGTGGGGGCTGGGGCGCCAGCCCCCTCATGCCTTCATGGCCGGTTCCAAGTGCTGGGGCTCGGCTGCGGCCGCCCCAACGTGCCCTCCCCGACTCCTGGGGCGCTGGCGAGAAAGACCTAAGCCAAATGCCAGATGGCGTCATGAGTGATATGGTAAATGCCAAGACAGAAATTAGGGGCAACGTGGGAATGAGGGCTGTTCTTCCTAAAGAGACAGCGAAGCTGGCCCTTCAGGGATAGGTGTTCAAGGAGGCAGGAACAGGGAGTGCAGAGGCCTTGGGTCTGGAGGAAACTTGTAGAATTAACATCCAGAAACAGATGGAAGAAAGCAGGTGGTTGAGGGGAAGGTGGAAATGAGGCTGGAAAGGAAGTAAACTAGATGTGCTCCAGAGGGAGTGGCCAGCAGGTGCAAAGGCCCTGGGGCAGAGATCTGCTGGATGGCTCCAGGAACATTGTGAAGGTCAGTGTGGCTGGCGTGGAGGGGGGAGGGAGGAGGGGGAGAGGATGGGGACCTGCGCTGGAAGGAAGGCCTGAAGCCAAGCCTCAGGCCAGGGAGACCCTTTGTCCTCTCTTCTCTTACCTCTATCCTGGCCTGGCCTGCATCCTGGAGCAGGGCAGGAAAGGGCTTGGCCTGGGACTCTCTTCTGCACACCTACTGTGTGCTGGGGACTCTGCAGAGCACTGGACTCACATTAGGTCTCCTTATTCTGGTCCCTTCAGGGGGGAATGAGAAAACAGGCCTGAGGGTCAGAATGCACACCTGCCTGAGCTCACAAAGGGGTGTTTCCAGGAACTGAGAGGGGCATGGATTGGACCTGGTCCCTACCCTCTCACCTGGTCTCAGTTTCCCCATCTGTAAAATGGGTGAGTATCTTGACTCTACCCTCTCTTGACTCTCACTCTGTTTCAGAGTAACATTTACAGGGTCACCTGGGTGGCTCAGTCCATTAAGCGTCCAACTTTGGCTCTGGTCATGATCTCACAGTTCGTGGGTTCAAGCCCCGTGTCCGGCTCTGCGCTGACAGCTCAGAGCCTGGAGACTGCTTCGGATTCTGTGTCTCCCTCTCTCTCTCCCCCTCCCCCACTCATGATCTGTGGGTGTCTCTCTCTCAAAACTAAGTAAACATTAACAAAATTTACAGTGACATTCATAACAGCCCCTTTAGCCTCCTGAAGGGAATTCACAGGCAATGTCACCAGCCTACATGCAGAATTTTAAAAAATCAACACAGAGCTCCAGCTATGCTCCAAAAGAGCAAGAAGGGAAAGGACTTATAAAACGACGCACATTCCAGCGTGTCAATGCTGGCTCCAGTCCCCCGGGAGGGTGGGCAGGGGTGTGCCCAGGCGCTGAGTCCCCGGCGTCTCACAGCCCCCTCCCCGCCCCAGTCCCTGCTGACAGCGGCCGGGTTTCCCCACGCCCCGCGTGGCTCCTGGCGGATTTCCAAACGAAGCCCCTCCCCCCGCCCCCCCTTCCTCGTTCCTCCGCACCTGCCCAGCAGGCAGGGGTGCTGAGGCCGAGGCTGGGACCCTTCCTTCCTTTACCTCGCCCTCCGCCCCTTCCTCCCCGCACTTCCTGGGAGGAAGAAGGAAGGGAGAAGCTAGAGCTAAGAAAGGGAAGGCCAGCCGGCACCCCATCGCGGGGCACCGGTGGGACCTGGGTTCCTTCCTCGGTCTGGTGCCCAACCCCAGGCCCTCCAGCTTTATCCGCTCTTGCCCACGGAGCTTCTGATGCCAGAGTTTTAACTGTGGGGTGTTCTGTCCACAGTACAGTAACTCCACTGGTATCACTGGACTTAGGAATTACTCAGCACAGTACATGCTCTTTGCTGTTCTAAGAACGTTGACACGTGGAATTGCCTTTTCCATGCAGTAGCCCCAGGACCCAGCATTAATTAAGCTCGGCACGAGATAAGTGTTCAATGTTTGTTGCATCGATCAATAAAATAATAATAATAATAATAATAATACATGCAACGTGTTTAGACCTGTTATTGGCCCCACTTTATAGATGAAGAAAACGGCAGCATAACGAGGCGAAGCGATTTGCTCGTGAGCCGCCAACAAGTGCGGCTCGTGGGACGGGACCCGAGGGGGTCCTCCCCCTCTCACCCCGTGAGCCGCAAAGTGAGTGAGCGCCGACTGCATGCAGCCGGTCGCCGCAGGCTATCTCTCGCCGTCCCCCACGTGCGCTCTGATTACAGGGGGAAGTTTCGGGGAACTGGCGAGGGCCGCCGCCGCCCCCCGAGGCTCGTGAATCGTACCTGAACACGGAGTCCCACGGGTCATACACAGAAAACGCAGGCAAGCTTTCAAAACACTAACACGGGAATAAGGAAAAGGCGGGCTCCGCGGGGAACAGCTCGGTGACAAGCACAAAAAACCTTCCGCGGGCCAAAAACTTTTTTCTTCGAAGACAAGTCATGGGTCAAGTTCACGTCCTATCCGAGTCCGCTGGTCTATTCTTTTAGTGTTTAAAAAAAGGGGGACGGGCAGATCGCAACACCCAGGCATCCCGCAAAGTAGGCGGGTCACCTTAGGGGCGACCTTTACCCGCTCAAAAATTCGTCTCACATTAGCAGTGAGGATTCGGGCGTCACCCCGAATCGTTATTTTCCTTACTCATAAGTTTAAGGCATAAAGAGCTACACGTGTGACTCCCAGGGTAATGAATCCCATTCTCATTAGCCCTACGGTGAGTATCAGAGTCGACCATTGAACTAAGAGCCCGATGCGTTTGCAGTTGGTCTCATTCCTTAGTTACATTTTGACGTCGTCTTCCGTTTTATTTATTCGTCTGGGGAAAATAAGGAACGGTAAGCTCTCCGACGGCCGTATGCAGATAAGCATCCGGCGTCGCAAAGCCTCACGGGAAACCCCCCGCCTCTTCCGGTTTTTGCCCTGTTGGAGTTGTCGCGAGAGTTCGTCGGCTGAACGCCGGAAGCAGCTAGTTGCTCCTTCGCGGCCGAAGGGGCGGGCTCGAGGGCCGAGGGAGTAAGCTGCTCGCGGCTCGCTCGCCGGTGCAAGATGGCGGACATCTCCCTGGACGAGCTCATCCGGAAGCGCGGGGCTGCGACGAAGGGGCGGTAAGCGGCCTTTTCTCCCTTCGGTGCTCAGAGCCTGCGGTCTAGCGGGGCTCGGGGCGGGGGAGAGAGCGGCCCGGGAGCTACGCGGAGCGCCGTCTGCGCCCGCCCCCTGCTGCAGCCACGCTCCTCATTGGCTAGGCCCCGCCGCCGCTGCGGGCCCGGCCGCCCGGCCGTCCACTGGCTGGAGGCGCAGTCGCCCCGAAGCCGCTGGCCGCGGGGGGCCGGGGCGCCCGGCTCGTGGGAGCGGCCCTGGGAGTTAGTTGGAGCGGGGGAGGGGGGAGTCGCGTAGGGGGAGGGGCCGGCGGGTCTCCCCGGCGCGGCCCCCTCCCGTGGGAAGCCCGGCGCTGAGACCCCGCCGCTCCGCTCTGCTCGGCGTTAGAGTTAGGACGACTGGAGTGTGGCGGGGAAGTGACTTGCTCAGATCCCTGCGATCTGTTACCGCTACCGCCGAAGCCGAGACCCAAACCCTTGCACCTTCACTTGCACACCCTGCGAGCGCTTCCCGGCCCCGCCGCCGGTGCTAACACTGGGCTCCGTAGTGCGGCGTTTCAAGTTCTCCGAGCGCTTTCAAGTACCTCCTGCCCCATTTGCTCTTTTCGCAACGGTGCCGGCCAGGAACTAATATTTCCCCCATTTTGCAGAGGAGGAGCTTGAGGCCGGGAGAGCTAGAGAGACTTGCCCGAGGCCACTAAGAGCCGAGGATCGGGGCTTGAGTGTCCTTTAGGAGCTGGCTCAGTTGGCCTCAGGCTTGGGCAGAAAAAACAGGTGGGACTGGCTGGAGGTTAGGGCTTCTTGGTGGTGGGAGCTCCCAGTTGTCAGAGTGGACCGTTCTGGATCCGAGTGAGGAGACGATTTGCAGTGATGTGCCCCAAACTTCCTCTGGACCCTTAAATATTGTTAGTCCTTTGCAGCCTTTATGGGCTCCAGCTCAGTGTATGAAGTGGGAACGGGGCCCACAGTTCTCCAGCACCAATTCAGGTGTCTTCCTAAACTGGCTGTGAGATGGTAGATATTGTTTGGTTAACAGGCCCCCAGGTGCCTGTGGCTGGAAACTAGATCCTTGCTGTTGCTAACTGAAAGGGAGCCCCCACCCCGCCATATCCACTCCACCTGCTCCCTCCTCCGCTGAATCACCAGCCAGCTCTTCACCTGGCTTCTCCTGCACAGCAGGCACACAGGAAGTACTAATTTGTGCAGCTGTTCTCTCCTAGGTCTTCCCCTCTAATTTCTGGTGTGGAATTGGTGCTGGATCCTCTGGCCCCTCGTGCATCTGCCTGGGTTTCATAGGTTTGCTGCACAGTTCCTGAATGAACCAGTTTCCCAGGACACACTGTCATGCCCTCACTCCCCCCCAGCCCCGACTGCAGGCCAGCTGTACTGTCTGTTGGGTCTGTACTTGTTTAGCACACATCCGTGCAGAGTCTCACGTTGGGCATTGGGGGAGGGGGATCCATGGGATGAAGACCTGTATGTGACCAGAGCAGGACGTGGGCTCTCTGGGCCCATTGTTGGGTTCTCTGCCTCCCTGGTGAGATGACTTCTGAGCTGGGCAGTTTGTAAGAATGGTTCCCGGCAGGTTGTCGAGAAGATTAGGTAGAATATAAACATGTATATCTTTAAGTTTGTACCAGGTAGTAAGTGTTCAGCTAATGTTGGCAATTATCGAGGATCTTTTCTTAAAGGAGTAGATGCCCAAACCCCTCCCCCATCGGATGGGCAGTAGGTAAATGTTGGAGCCTTGAAGTCAAATTGTGAAGTTTCAATTCCCTTCTCTGACTTTCCATGTGATCTTGTGCAAGTTACTTAACCATTCCATACCTCTCATAAAATGTGGGCGATACTTACTTTGTTGGGTGATTGTCAGGACTAAGTGAATCAATATGTCTAAAGTACTTTAAAAGTGTCTGATGGTCCTAAGTGCTCAATACGTGTTAGCTATAGCCATTGTCATCCAAGGCTTTTAAGTAAAGAAGTAATATCCAGTTTTGTGTGACAATATGTGAGACAATATTGCTTTGCTGTTATGTGAAGATTGGATGGGGACCGTGCAGACAGAGACTAGTATGCGGGCTGTGTTTGGATTAAGCCTGGTGGAAACTTCATTTTTATTTTACTTACAAAGCCAACAAAAACTACAGTCAGGTTGTCCCTGTCAGGAGCCTAAAGGTCTGAGCTTACTTCAGTGAACAAACATCATTTCCTACTGTAACTGTGTTCTTCTTACATGCTTACTGGAAGAACTCTCCCCTTCCTGGGAACTGTGGAATGGAGCCCCCCGGAAGAACTTTGTGCTTGATGGTTTAGGTAGAACCTGTGACTATCCCCGAAAACTTTTTTCCTCTTCGTGGAAATAGCAGAAGAACCCGTGGAAATGTAAATCACCTCTTTCCCCACAGGTCATGGGATGTGCTTATTCTTTAGAGCGTCCTTTTGGTTTTGGGTTCATCACCTTGTAAGCCACAAAAGGCGTCCTTATCATTATTACTGGGACCCCCATTAATCATCAAAAGATCTCCATGATTACTGTGAAAATAGAGAAAGGAGAGGATGACACCTCACTCAGCCATGGCGAGGCACTGGCCTTCCCTGTGCACAGCACTCCCTGGTGACCTCCTTTGGTCGCTCGGGACCCATGGCTGAGTCTCCCCCGGACAACAGTAGGCCTGTTCCTCTGGTTGTTTTTCCCCTTAAGATGTGAGCATAGTGCTGGTCACATTAGCAAAGTCGCCCTCCCTGGTCTGATTAGTTTAGCTCTGTCCGTCCACTGACGCTTCCTGGTTAGGGAAGGACATCTAAGGTGGCGGGCAGCCTTAGTGAGGCGGTTGGACCTTGAGTGTGCTGGGGTTGAGCAGCTCTGGGCCAGATGCCCTGTCTGGGGAGCCCTATGGAAGGGGGGGGTTGGTCAGCTTCTCAGTTCAGGCCCGGGCTCTGGTCCTGTGACTCCGTGTTTGTTTCCTGGTTGAAATAAGATAAAGGAAATGTAGACCTGAACCAAAGAGAACGAAAGTTAGTGGTTATGTAACTTGCGGGGGAAGAATTGTGATTTAAAACAAAACATCTGCACGAGACTCTCTTGGAGGGTAAGGGGACGGTGTCTTGTTTCTCTGTGTCTGTAAAGCACCTAATTCAGAATTGACTGGTGTGTAACAGAACTAAATTGTTTTCTCCATATAAAGATGACCTCGACACAGATGTTCCATGGATTAAAATCCACTTTATACTAAGAATCCAGGGCCCCGCTAATGGGCCCGAATCCTTTGGACAAGACATCTGTCCAGAGCCAGCTCTGGTCAGGATGTGGGGTAGAGTGCCCAGGCTCCCTTGTGGTCTGGGGGAGGCACTGAGATTCCAGGGGGGCATTGGCCCTCCCTCACAGCGCTCTCGCCAGGGCCTGGAGGAGTTCCTGGGGGGAGGGGGAGCGCTCCGGAGTCCGGGCAGAGTTGCAGCCTTTCAGTGAGATGGATGGGACAGTTCAGAGTTCAGAGTCTTGCTCAAAACCTCCCCCGCCCCTTCTCTCCAACAAGTACTGAGGCCAAAAGTGCAGGATTGTTTCGGGAACCTCGGCGAGTCTGCGGTGGCAGGTGAGGCTGCGGGCAGAAGCGGGGGCCAGACCGGAGGCTCCGCTGAGGCATTGGGCTTTGTTAGGGAGCCCTCGGCGGCTCTTGGAAGAGGAGGGTAATGCCACCTGACTCTGTGTGTTGGAGACCCAGACCTAGCGGGAGTGTTTATTTGAAAAATTCCTGATGACTAATGCCTGCCCCGTACCCAGCGCTGCCGCCCGCTGGGGATGAATGGCTGTCCTTTGATGCAGGAGGAGGGGCGGTGATTACAACCAGCCTGCACACTGGAGGCCCGACGCTGCTGGGAAGGGAGCTGAAAGGCCCGGGGGTGGGGAGCAGGGGACGGGGGAGGTAGCTCTCTCCCGCTCCCACATCCACCGCTACATCCCCTCCTTCCTCCCCGATGGACCTTTTGCTGTTCACATAGATAAAAAGACCGGCACAAGGCATCTCAGTGGCCTTTCTTGCCAGACGGGCAGGGTGGGGCTGGGGCCCGAGTGAGCACGCCATGCTTGGCGTGTGTGTGCGTGCATGCGCTCGCCCCCTGGCCACTCGAGAGTGTGCTGGATGGGCCCGGAGGCCGAAGATTTCCCTTAGCCTGGGACGGGCTAACTCTTCAATTTCTGGTCGTTAGCCTTGACCCATGCTTGGTGCTTTAACTAAGTACAGCGAAGCCCAGCCTTCACCAGGACATTCTCACCTGCGAAATGTGGATAATAACCTAACTCTCACAGGTGTGAGTGGGGAAGGAGAGTGTTTGGGCATGGGAGGGCTGTAGGGTCCCTGACACTTGCCAGGAGCTCAGGACCTGAAAGCTCTTTGAGCCTTCTTCCCCCCCCCCCCCCCCCGGGTGCCGTGGGGACTTGTGAACAGGTCATTGTGATTCAGCTTAACTTCCGAGCTTGACCCACCCCCAAAGAGGGAGGGCTCTCCAGGGCCAAGGGCAGGAACCAGGGAACCCTCCAGAGCTGCGAGAGAGCCGAGAGGCTACAGGCTGTGGGCTGTTCACGTGACCTTTGACACCATCTGCTCTTCCCAAACACCCGGGCCCCCTCTAAGTCTTCTCGCTGCCCCACAGGTGTGCCGGGTGGCTCTCGGTGTCCCCACAGACGAACCTTCCTCTCCTAGAGCAGGAGTGCTCTTCACCATGCTCTTCCTGTGACTTGATTCCCTTTGCCTCTGGCTTCGGAGAGGTCCCATCCCGTGTGTGATAAGCAAACAGTTTTATCTGGAGTGCTTTCCACTGACACTGGTTCCGCCTGTATCTGGGCAGTAAATGTTGATCAAAATCCTTTTCCCCATATTATGAGTAGCCCTTCAGTAGTGGCTCCTGGTCTGAACTGATAGCCTGTTGCTTTTCTTTGATGGATGTAGGGAGATGTAGGGAGCTGAAAGCGTTAAAAACAACAAAAACAGTGTGGTTAACCTCACCTGCTAGTTGGGCCAGGGGTAGGGCTTTACGAGGAAGCGTGTGGTGTTCCCTCCATGAACACTAGGGGCCTCTCAAGTAGCCGTGGGTTTCAGTGACCAAGAACCTGAGGGTAGGCCACTCCGGGGTAGGGTGGGTGCTGTCTGCCACATGCAGCTGTTTCTCTCCCTAGTCGTGCTTGCTCGCCTCCCTAAACACCCCAGCGCCCCCCCCTTTTTTTTTTTAACGTTTTATTTATTTCTAGGAGAGAGAGAGAGACCGCGTGAGCAGGGGAGGGTCAGAGAGAGAGGGAGACCCAGAATCTGAAGCAGGCTCCAGGCTCTGAGCTGTCAGCACAGAGCCCGACGCAGGGCTCAAACCCACGAACTGTAAGATCATGACCTGAGCCGAAGCCAGACACTTAACGGAATGAGCCCCCAGGCGCCCCAGCACCCCAGCCCTTTTGACCTTAGTTTTTTGTTGTTGTTTTAATCCCCCTCTATAGGAGAAAACCTGACAGGGAGGGCAAGCAGCCCCACCCCCACCTTAAACCTAATCTCATCAGTTCTGTAAATGATCCTTCCCCCTCCCTTCCACCCAGGTCTTGGATAGACCCACTGGAAGGTATTTCAATCCTAAAGTAATGTGCTGTTTTTCAAAGAAAAATGGTCCGTGCATCGCGGCCCCAGGCCGTGTTCTGGCGCAGCTGGCGTGTTTCCGCCAGGAGATCTGGAGGAAGGTCCAGACTTGCCTTTGCTCCTTCTCTGGGTACGCTCCTGCTGTGAGCGTGGGGGCGGGGGGACAGTTCCCAGGTGGCCTCCTGGGAGGCCTGGACACACATGTGAGAGGCCGTCCGGGAACATGTTTGTTTGGTAGGGTTTTGCCTTCTACCACCAGGTCAGAGATTCCAAACCCTGCTGTCTGTAACGCAGGCCCACCTGTGGAGCCAGACGTGCAGATGCCCAGGCCTTCACCCAGATTTTGGATTTAGTAGCTGAGGATGGGGTCCAGACAGCTGTTTTTAAACAGCTCCGTGGAGTTTCCAACACTCAGCCAGCGTTCAGCACTGCTTATAAAGCGCTGGGCTCTGAAACAGAACGAGCCCCGTTCTCCCCTCCCAGCCCAGTGGGGAAAACAAGCAGGTGGAGTTGGAGGCACAGAGGAGGGTTGTCCTGCAAGAATCAGAGCGGAGGGTTCCTGTAAGGGAGATGCTGCCTTGGGGGCCCGAGTCCCAGGCAGGGCACCCTGTGCGGGCCTCATGGTGTGGTGGGCAGGTGGGGGAGGAGAAGCTCGCAGGCCCCAGGAAGGACTTCCGGGATTGAACTTCGGGGAGTCCTCTCTCCACTCTTGAGCCGCTGAAGGGTCAACAGAGGAACCCCACAAGCAAATGGGGCCTGTTTAATGGAGTTCAGTTCACTTCCAATTTTAACAGTTTCTGGATTTGACATTCTTGTTGCAGAGTGTGACGGACCCGTACTTGGTTTTATCCCTGGTTCCTGGAACGCAGTTCCTAAAACCTTTGGGGTTTCCTGAGTTATAAGGGTGGTAGGAGCATCTTTTGTTCTGAGGAGGTGGCTCTTGCTGGATCCCTGGCTACCTGGCTAGCTTCAGAATGGGAACTGGTCACCAGGACGACCTAGGCACGGGTAGTTGGAACTTGCAGCCCCCCGCCCCCCCCCTTCCCAAGACGGAATCAGTCTTCAATGGCCAGAGATTCAATCAGGTTTGCTTACATAATGGAATCCCTTTTTTAAAAAATCCTGTAGAGTGGAATTCGGGGAACTTCTGGGCTGGTGAACACATGTATGTGCTGGGAGGGTGGTGCACCCCAAGAGGGCGTGGAAACTCCACACTCCTTCCCCTGCACCTTACGCATCTCTTCCATTTGGCTGTTACTGAATCATATCCTTTATAATAAACTAACAGTAGTACATAAATTGTATTTGCTGTGTTCTGTGAGCCATTCTAGCAAATTATCGAACTTGAGGAGGGGGACGTGGGTCCCATCAATTTTAGCCAGTCTGTCAGAAGTATGGGAAGCCCAGGGCTTGGGACTGGCATCTGAAGTGACAGCAGTCTGTGGGACAGAGCCCATGATGTGTGGTGTCTGCACAGACTCTGGGTGTGTTGTGTCAGAGTTGAATTATAGGACACCAGGTGGTGTCTACACTAAAGTTTGTGAAGGGTTGATTTGAGAACACCCACACTTTTGGTGTCAGAAGTGTTAGTGGAAACAATTCAGACGGAGTGGCTATTTTTCTCTTCTACCTGTTAGGGGGCCGGCTCCTGCTCCCAGCGCAGGGGGGATCTTGTGCTGGCCCTGGAGGCCTGGACCACCAAAGGCAGGCTGGTTCCTTTTGTTTATCATTTAACCTCTCCAAGCCTGTTTGACCCACCTCACAGGGTGCTGAGAGGGCTGATTGAGAGCAGGCCTGTGAAGAACTTGGGAAACTCAAGTTGCTCTTCCCCTGTGTGGGGTTAGAACATTTGGGGGGGTGCGCCTTTTTTTGCGGGGAGGGGACTGGCATCACTTGGAGGTTATTGTCCCTAATGACATCTCAGAACACCTGGTCTGGGTTGCAAACCAGTGTTACCTAGTGATAGAAACTGCCAGGCCCTTCTTCCGAATTTTATTTGCAATGCAAAGTACACGCCATGAACTAGGAAAGAAGTTTGAACATAGGCCTGTTTCCTCAGACAGCGAGCAGATTTCCGGTTCTCCAGGAACCCCCACCCCACCCCCCACCCCCCCAGTATTACCGTGGCTCTACTTCCATGGGCTGCTGTTGACATGCAGGTCCATTTACTGTGCAATTCATACTTGCAGTCTCAATGCCAGACCGGGAGTCGGAGGTGTTCGGTCTCGTGTTGGGGCCCAGCAGAGCCTTCTCAGCCCGCCAGCACGCACGGCCACCTTCCAGCAGAGGTTTGATGCCCGGCAGAAGATTGGCCTCGCGGATGCCCGGCTCAAGCTGGGAGTCAAGGATGCCCGGGAAAAGCTTTTGCAGAAAGATGCTCGGTTCCGGATCAAAGGGAAGGTGCAGGATGCCAGGGAGATGCTGAACTCCCGCAAGCAGCAGAGCGCGGTGCCCCAGAAGGCCCGCCAGGTGGCCGACGCCCGGGAGAAGATCAGCTTGAAGCGGAACTCCCCAGCCGCCTTCATGAGCCCGCCCATCGGGACAGTGACCCCTGCCCTGAAGCTCACCAAAACCATCCAGGTAGGTGTGGCTCTTGTACATTCCTGGGAAGCCAGGAACAGCTGTAGGTCCGGCCAGGGAGGGGGGGCCAAGGGTGTTTGGGCAAAATGACCGTTTCTCCCCGGTGTTTGTAGAGTAACCACAGGAGGGAGGTGAGGCTTTCAGCTAGTGTCGTTGAGAGGCGCGGGGGCTGCAGCAGAAGTGCGTGACGCTCCAGGTGAGCTAGTGGGTGGGGGCAGGGAGAGGACGCCGCAGTGGGGCCCCTGCTGTGTGGCGGGCACCTCCACCTGTGATCTTACTTATTTCTGTGACTCCGGGATCAGTACCCCGTCTTAGAAGACTCGAGGTGTCAGAGATGTGACTTCTGGTGCCCAGAGCTAATACAGCTGGCGGGTGGGAGGACGGGGTAGGAGCGCGCCCGCCCTGGCTCCTCGTGCCCGCCCTGGCCGAGGGCACAGTTGGGGCAGGGAGACAGTACCCTTCAGCCTCCGCAGCCACCTTGGTGACAGGAGCAGCAGCTGCGGAGTTTCTGAGCCAGGCCCGTCGGGCAGGACGACGAGACTTTCCGTCACTCCCGCTTTGCACGGGAGGCACTCCCCAGGGTTTTTTTACCACAGGCCAAAACTGAGCGCCTCCGCACTTCAGGTTCAGTGATTCCTGATGCACGGAGGACACGTGTGGACCCAGGGGGTGAATTCTGATCTCTGGGTGTTTCTAGGTCCCACAGCAGAAGGCCATGGCACCCCTTCACACCCATCCCGCTGGGATGAGGATCAACGTTGTCAATAACCACCCGGCTAAGCAGGTGAGAGAGTGCGTGTGCACGTGTGAGTGTATGTGCACAGATGTGTTTGTGCACACGTGCGTGTTTTGATGGGCTCTGCTGAGTGGATGGACAGAGGCCTGGCCCCGGGTTCCCAATGTGAAGAATTGGAGAGATTACGGTTAGCTTTTGGCAGCTTATGACTTTTAAAAAGAAACTTCTTATAGTGGGGTGGGGGGTGAGTATGTAAGGCACAGAGAGGCAAACTCAAAGTCTCTTATCTTTATTATAAAAGTGGTATGTGCGGGGCGCCCAGGTGGCTCAGTCAGTTAAGCGTCTAACTTCAGCTCAGGTCATGATCTCACCGTTCATGGGTTTGGCCCCTGCATTGGGCTCTGTGCTGACAGCTCAGAGCCTGGAGCCTGTTTCGGATTCTGTGTCTCCCTCTCTCTCTCTGTCCCTCCCCCTCCTGTGCTCTGTGTCTCTTTCTGTCTTTCTCAAAAATAACAAACAAAGGGGCGCCTGGGTGGCTTAGTCGGTTGAGCGTCCGACTTTCGCTTAGGTCATGATCTCGCGGTTCGTGGGTTCGAGCCCCGCGTCGGGCTCTGTGCTGACTGCCAGCTCAGAGCCTGGAGCCTGTTTCAGATTCTGTTTCTCCCTCTCTCTCTGACCCTCCCCTGCTCATGCTGTCTCTCTCTCTCTCTCTCTCTCTCCTAGAAATAAATAAAACATTTAAAAAAAAAAAAAAAACCCAAAATAAATAACAAACAAAAAAAAAGTAGTATGTACTCAATACAGAACACTGAAAAATAAAGAAAGATTAAAAAGGGGAAAAAAGTCCCTCTTGGTCATGCTCTCCAAAGCCAGCCGCTGTTGAAATTCTACCCTAGTTCCTTTTTCTTTCTTTTTTTTTTTAAGTGTCATTATTGTTTAGTTAACGCATAGATGTGGTTGTGGCTATATTATCATCCAATTTTGTGTCATTCTGTCTGCACTTTATAATGCAAGTGCTTCTCTGATTCACATTTACTGTAAATATTTTTAGTAACTGCATAGTCCATTGCGTTGGTGTTCCAGTTTATTTAAGCCATTTTTCTATCATTTTCACTGTTAGAAATCCTTTGCTATGAACATGTTTGTGGCTAGAGCTCTTTTTAGGGTTTGGATTCATTTCCGTAGGCCGGACTGCCTGGGATGGACTTTCTAAGCTGAGATTGTAAACAAATGCTTTAAGTGTTTCTAGGTGTTGCTGGCTTGTGGAGAGGAAATTCTCCTGTACCCGGAGGTCGGTGCACTTTTCTGGGGCCCTTGTGGGTGAGGAGGCAGCCTGGCAGGATTTGAACCCTGGCCTCCCAAGCCAGTCTCCCCAGGCACCCCCCCCCTGCACCTGCTTTTCCGTCCATCAGTCAGCTCCAAAGGTGTTTTGAGAGCCCGCAGGCCGTGTTAGCGATTCTGTCTTTCTTTTCAGAACTTATATGACCTGGAGGAAGATGACGACGCTGTAGCTCCCGTTCCCAGTAAACAGATGAGATTTGCAGCCTCGGGCGGCTTTCTCCACCACGTAGTAAGGCGTTTTATGCTGTTTTCTGTACTCGCCGCATGTGTCTGATCGGGTGGATGGGAGATGTGGTCGAGAGTGTACGGCCTCTCAGTTCAGAAATCTTTCTTCATTTGGGTCCTAAGGTTATTAGATCTGGAACTAATCCAGTGGCTGGTTTTATAAATGCTGAGACCAGGATGGCCGGTGATCATGTTCAAGGTCCCACAGCTAGTGAAGTGCGCGGGAAACATGAGATCGCACGGGAGGGAGTCCGGTTTTCTTTCCTTTGTGGCATGATGTGCGTGTTCTCCTTCCCTCCACAGTCAGCAGCTCCAGGTCCATTTTTGAAACCGGACTCCCTCGGCCAGTGTATTTGTTAGCAAGAAAAACCAGCCTTGTCTGTACCACCAGGTGCCGCCTGCTTGCAGGGCAAGCTTGGTGGCCGAGGGTGTTGGTCAGACTCCGTGCAGAGAAGCAAAGAGAGCCGCGTCTGGGCAGAGCGGGGAGGCTGGCATCAGCGGGCATAGCCAGGTGCACGGAGGGCAGCCAGCGGGCACCCGGGCCGAGTGCCTTCGTGTGGCCTTCAGAGACCCAAAGACTCCGTTTCTGTCGCTGTGTTGAACGTGTGGACCCATGTCCTGGTTGCCATTGAAGTTCTTAAAGTGACGCGTGAAGCTCAGTGAGACCGATTTGTTAGAGGGCCTGGGCCTTGCCCTGGGTAGACTGCTGAGGTCTGCGACCAGGGGGTGTGTCCGCTGGCTCGGTTCGCGGCTCACCCTGATTGAGACTGTGCAGTGTTCGTGCGGAAAGTTTAAGACTCCTCCCGCTCACCTGGTGAGATGGTTTCTGCCATCATTCTTGTTGTACAGATGAGGAATCAGGCACAGGGAGGTTAAATATGCTCAGTATCTCCCAGGTTCCAGGTAGTGGATCTGAGATTCAAGCTTAGGCAGGCCAGCTCCCAGGCCGCGTGTAAACCGCTGCACCGGCTCTCAGACTGCAGCTGGGGAATGTGGCGTGGGACACAAGGGGACACGTCATTGATTCAGAGAAGCTGGTGAATCAACCCTGCCGTTCTGCGTCCTACGTCTTTTTGCTCAGACTCGTTAACACCCGGGACTTTGCTGGCTTCTGTTTCCACGGGACCACATCCCCAGTCGGGGGTCGCAGGGAGGGAGAGGCTGCGTCTGCTGGTCTGCACGTGCCAACACTGGCAGCGTGTCCCTGCCAGCCCGGGAGCTGATAAGGCCAGGGCTCTGCGTGGTTTCAGCTGTGGCTGAAACGGGGACCAAAGAGCTGGGAGTCTGGGCCCTCTTAAGAGTGGGTCTTATGCCTGCCCAGCCCAGAGCTGATAGTCAGCCCCATTGTGTGAGAAGCACGTCTAGGAATGAACTTGACCCCTAAGCTTTTGGCCTTCTGATTAGCCTCAAATTGTAGGGTTTTCTTGGATAAAGTCTAAATGGTATGGGTAGGCCCGTGGCTTCGGATCAGGCCTGCATGGCAGTTTCTCGCCAAGGACTTCCTGCGCTAGAGAGTGGCTTCTGTGAGCACAAACTGTGTCTCTCCCCTCCCGCCCATTCCTTGGGGGAACTCACTGGCAACCTTTTTGGCTCCAGATCTCTAATGGAGTTGGGGGGCTGGGAGGGCTCGGGGGTGGGGGTTGTGAGCCCCTTGGGGCTTCTCTCTCCCCTTCTTCTCTAGCCCCTCAGATTCCTGTCTGCCTTGTTGTTTAGGCCGGGCTGAGCAGTTCCAAGTTCTCCGTGTCCAAGGCCCTCCCTCTCACCAAAGTGGTTCAGAATGACGTGTACACAGCTCCTGCCCTCCCCTCCTCTGTTCGAACAAAAGCCTTGACCAGCATGTCTCGGACGCTAGTGAACAAGGAGGAGCCCCCCAAAGAGCTGCCGCCTTCTGAGGTGAGGGGAGGGTGAAGGGGAGAGTTGAGAGTCAGCCCATGCTGGGTAGGCGGTGTGTCGTGTACACCTCCGTGAGGTCGGCAGACCTTGCCACCTCCCACTTTACAAATGAGCAAGTCAAGACCCAGCGGCCCCTGCCCTCCAGATGCTTGCAGGCGAGTGGGGAGGACAGAGCTGCAGACAGAGCAGCTTTGTCTGGTGACAGAACAGAGATCTGTCAAGAGGAAAGCTGTGGGGAGCACTGAGCAAAGAGCATTTGATCCCCTGGTCAAGCGGGGAGGGCTTCAAGGAGAAGGTGGTACCTGAGCCGGGTGGGTCTTGAAACACAAGTGGCGTTCCGTGCAGAGGGTCAGAGGCCTGACAGCGTCTGGCATGTCTGGGAGATGAGAGGTTCCAGCCCTTGGCGTAGGGTGGAGGGCATGATGGTGGCGGGCTCTCCGGGGGGGTCCTCTGGGCCTTCCTGGAGCTGGCCCAGAGCGCGTGCTGCTGTTGTCTGACTTACGGCAACTGTCCTGTCTGGCAGCCTGTCCTCAGCCCTTTGGAAGGCACCAAGATGACCGTGAACAATCTGCACCCTCGAGTCACTGAGGAGGACATTGTGGTGAGTACTGTTTCCTGCCGGACATTCTGTCTCAAACCACTTCTGTGTCAAGGGTCCCCAAGACCACCGCCAGGTTTGCTAGTTAGGACTCACAGGACTCTGCATAGTCCCGTCAGGCCTCAGATTTGGTACAGGATCCAAAGCAAAATCAGCGAAGGGAAAGACTCATGGGGCAAAGGCTGGGGGATCCAGGTGCAAATGTCTGGCTTCCTCCGCCAGATGCCCCAGAGGAAGGCGGTGTTCCCCATAAACCATGTTGTTCGCACAGCGTAGGCCCAGTGGAACCACCCTTACCGACTAGGGTGGTGGGAGCCCTCCCGGATTCCGAGCTCCCGGACACCAGCCAGGATGCAGCCTCGGAAGCAGGGGTCTGGGAAGATAGCAGTCGGGCCAGCTGGGTCACCTCTGCCTTTCGCAGCCTCGAAATCAGGGCCGGGGCACTGCGCTGGGCGGGTCTTGGAGGAGACCCCCCTGTTCCGTGGGGTACAGTCCCGTGGTTCCTGTCTTCCTATGAGTCTTTGGAGCTTCTGCCTCCTCTAGGGATTTTGTGACGATTCCAAAGTACAGGGAATGGGGTGGGTTGGTCTTACCTGGTGGTTGGCTTGTCCGGATCGCCCTGGTCTGCCCTGCCCCGCCCTTGGCTCACAGACAGAACCTAAACCCGGTGAGCAGGCAGCCAGCTGCAGCCAGCACTGCTTGTGTACCTCGTTTTCATTTGGGCCCCCAAAAACCACCATTAATTTAAAGATCCAGGTCCCCTTTAGCTGTGAACTGCCAGATCATGGAATGACTGCACCACGTTCAGTAACTGTCATAGTGGCCGCCACACTGGACAGCGGTGTCAGTTGTGAAACGTGACTGCTGCGTGATAGTTTTGGGAAGGAGGCAGGCTCAGCAGTGAATGGTACACGCGGTGGAAGTTGTAGGCTACTTTGCCTAATTCTTCACAAATTAATGAGGAATTAAAACATTTTTTCCTGTTTATAAAAGTAGCGACAGCTACCATTTATTGAGCACTTACTCGCTTTGGTTTTAATTTTATTTTTTCTTAAGATTATTTATTTATTTTGAGAGAGAAGGATATGTGTGCACATGCTGGGGAAGGGCAGGGGGAGGCGGGGAGAGAGAGTCCAGAGCAGGCTTGGCACTGTCAGCACGGAGCCCGACGTTGGGCTCCATCCCACGGCCGTGAGATGGTGATGCCTCCCCAACAGCCCCCGGCGCCCCTGTTGAGCACTTGCTATGTGGCATGTACTTTGTACGCGGGCTCTTTGGAAATCCAGAGTGGTGGGAGCTGACCTCCTGTGGTGGCCACCACAGCAGTAATAAAATGGGGGTCACATTTCGTATTCAGTTCCACGTTTTGGTTTGGGAATTTAACATTTTCAGCTTTATCGTTAAAAACAAATCATCCGAGGGGCACCTGGGTGGCTTAGTCGGTTAAGCGTCCGACTTTCGCTTAGGCCATGATCTCGCGGTTCGTGGGTTCGAGCCCCGCGTCGGGCTCTGTGCTCTCTGCTCAGAGGCCACTTTGGANCTGCCAGCTCAGAGCCTGGAGCCTGTTTCAGAGTCTGTGTCTCCCTCTCTCTCTGACCCTCCCCTGCTCGCGCTGTCTCTCTCTCTCTCTCTCTCCTAGAAATAAATAAAAATATTAAAAAAAAACAAAAAACAATCATCCGCATGACTTTCGTAAGCCTTTTTGTTCTCTTAACAACCTTGCAAAGGGAATAATGAGTGAAGAAATGGCGTGGGTGCGAGTCGGCCTCCGCGGTCCATCTCCATGTCCCCGCTCTCCTCACCTGCTCTGTAAGACCCGATGCGGGGTCAGAGGACACAGTGCTGGCGGTAACACACGTGTGCAGAGCACTGCCCTGCGGCTGGGCTTTCAGCAACCCTGCGAAGTAGGCGAGGCCATTCCTTTTCTTTTGTTCCCAACAGAAAACTCATTGTCAGAGAAGTTAAGTAACTTGCACGTTCCCAGGCGACACGCTAACCACTCCCTTCGATGAGCCCACACGTCCCCTTTCATGACAGAGCTCTCAGAAATTCTCTGTTATCCTGGTTGAGACGGTGGGTGCTGAAGCAGGAGGACTTGGGGATGCCTTGCTGAAGGACACGGGGACTCCGAGGCTTATAAGCCCGGAGCCTTTTCTAGCTGCTAGCTCAGCTTGTCTCCTCTGCTCCCACACTGAGAGGCCCGGGGATATCCCAGGAACACCACCTGAAATGGCGCCTCCCTGAAATCCTGGCCCCGGGCAGGCGCCCAACTGGAATGCAGCCACCGGGCTACCCAGAGCTCTCTGGGGTGTGTGAATGGCAGGCAGGCAAGGTAATGCCCCCACGTTCCCCTACGACGCTGACCCCCTTGTTCTTCGCAGGAGCTTTTCTGTGTGTGTGGAGCCCTCAAAAGGGCTCGGCTGGTCCATCCTGGGGTAGCAGAGGTGGTCTTTGTGAAGAAGGATGATGCCATTACAGCATATAAGAAGTATAACAACAGGTGTTTGGATGGTAAGTCCAGGAGAAAGCAGCCACCTCACCTCCCTGCTGCTCGCGGCTGTAGGGCTTCCTCTGAGATGGGGGGTGGGGAGGAGGGCTTCTGGTTCGTTCATTCCTCTGGGATCTCCTGTGCACCGAGAACAGGCAGGGATGTGCGGTCCCCTGGGCTGCCTGTTGGGTAGGTCTTCACGCAGCTCTAGTAGTTAACTCTAGCAAGCAGAGAAACCCCATTTCTCCGTGGAAAGTTCTCTTAAGGGACCTTGCTGGGGAAGCCAGGAGTCTTAGCCTCCTCCTTTCAGATGTTGGTGTGATTACGGCTAAGAAACAGGTTCCTCAAAGGCCTGGAGCCTTGTCTGTTAGCCTCGGTGAGCTCTGCTCCTAGGGAGTAAGTTACTGATTTTACCGAGTTCAGAGTCACAGTATTTATCTCAGATTAGCTAGCCTATAGAGAGAAGCTCTGCCTGCCATGCCTCTCTTCCTCCACTGATTTGTTCTTTCAGTGTTTGTTGAGTACATTTGTACATTTATTGAATACATTGCTGCAGAGACTAATATGATACAGTTGCTGGGGGTTTGATTTGCATTTCCCTCATGGTGAATGATGCTGAGAATCTTCATGTGCATATTCACCATTCATATGCCTTGGAGAACTGTCTATTCAGACCATTTGCCCACTTATTTGAGTTTAAAAGAATTTTTTTTTAATGCTTATTTATTTATTTTGAGGGGCGGGGTAGAGGGGCAGAGAGAGACAGAATCCTAAGCAGGCTCTGCGCTGTCAGCACAGAGCCCAATACAGAGCTCAATCCCATGAACCCTGAGATCATGACCTGAGCTGAAATCAAGAGTCAGATGCTTAACCAACTGTGCCACCCAGGCACCCCTACAAGAATTCTTTATATATTCTTAATATGTCTCTTATCAGCTAAGTGATTTGCCAATATTTTCTCCTACTCAGTAGATTGTCTTTTTACTCTTGTTTTTAATGTATGCATTTATAGGTATATATTTTCCTCTAAGCAGTGCCTTAGCTGCATCCCATACATTCTGATATGTTGTGTCTTTATTTTCATTCACCTTGGAGTATTTTCTGAGTATTGGAGTATTCACCTTAGGATTTCTTCTTTGACCTGTTGGTTATTTAGGATTGTTTTGTTTAATTTTCATATATTTGTGAATTAGCCAGATTTCCTTCTCTTCCAGAAGTGTTCAAAGAGAATATGTATTTTGCTGCTGGTAGATGGCTCTTAGGTCTAGTTGACTTATAATCTTCTGTTTCCTTGTTGGTCTTCTGCCTGCTTATTGTATCCGTTAATGAAAGTGAACTATTGGGGCGCCTGGGTGGCTCAGTCGGTTGAGCGTTTGACTTTGGCTCAGGTTATGATCTCACGGTTCGTGGGTTCGAGCCCCGGGTCAGGCTCTGTGCTCACAGCTCAGAGCCTAGAGCCTGCTTTGGATTCTGTGTCTCCTTCTCTGCCCCTCCCCTGCTCGCTCGCTCGCTCGCTCTCTCAAAAATAAATAAATATAAAAAATTTTTTAAAAAAGTGAACTGTTGAAATCTTCAGCTATTATTGTTTACTTATTCTGTTAGTTTTGCTTTGTGTATTTGAAGCTCTCTTAGTTGCATTTATGTTTATAATTGTTTTCTTCCTAGTGAATTGGCCTTTTACCATTACAAAATGTTCCTCTTTGTCTCTAGGTAACAGATTTGTTCTAAAGTCTGTTTTGTCTTATATTAGTATAGCCACTTCAGCTTCTTAGGGTTGCTGTTTGTGTAATATGTTTATTTCCATCATTTTACTTTCAACCTTTTTAAGGTCTGTCTCCTATAGAGACATTCACATCGTTGAATTTTGTTTTTTTTTTTTTAAGTCCAGTCTGACCATTGCTGCCTTTTGATTGGATTAATTAATCCATTCACACTTAATGTGGCTTTTTTTTTACATGAATATTTTCTAGTGTGACATTTTAGTTCCTTTAAAAATTTTTTCGTCGTATTTTTTGAGTCACTATCTTCATGGCTGCTCAAGGATTTATGGTATTTGTTATAACTTATCAGAGTCTGTTTTAGATTAATACCGAATTCTAGTGAGATATAAAAATGTTACCTCTGGGGCGCCTGGGTGGCTCAGTCAGTTAAACATCCGACTTCGGCTCAGGCCATGATCTCGCGGTTCGTGGGTTCGAGCCCCGCGTCGGGCTCTGTGCTGACAGCTCAGAGCCCGGAGCCTGCTTCAGATTCTGTGTCTCCCTCTCTCTCTGACCCTCCCCTGCTCACACTGTCTCTCTCTCTCTCTCAGAAATAAATAAAAAACATTTAAAAAAATTAAAAATGTTCCGTCTGTGCGGCTCTATTCCGTCCTCCCCCGTTGTTTGTGTGTGGCTGCAGGGCGAGTAGTGTGCCGAGCAGCAGTGCAGCACTGGCAGCAGCTACTCCTTCACAGACGAAGTAGAGATGTGTGTATTCACTTTTAAATTCTTTTTTCACTTAGTTTCATCACGTAAACATTTTCCTTTACTACTTCACAAAGAAGTGTCGACTGCGTCACAGGGTTCAGCGTCCTGCTTAGTTTCAGATCCCATCTCCTGCTTGAAGCAAGGAACGTTAGCCGCTGTGCGTTTTGGTGCTGTCGTCGCTGCAGTTTCCCTCGGAGACCTCAGCCTGGGATCCCCAAAGCCCGGCCGCTCCTCCCCGGGCGGTGGGTGCAGCCCTCGGCCTTTGGCCCAGGCCCGAATCTTATGGCGGAGCCTTTTCTTTTTTGTTTTTTTCAGGGCAGCCAATGAAGTGCAACCTTCACATGAATGGGAACGTTATCACCTCAGACCAGCCCATTCTGCTGTAAGTTCCAAAGGCAGTGGTGCTGGGGACAAAGTGGAGTTTTTCCCCTGGTTTGCTCTGTGTGGTTGTCTCTCCTCCGCGGGTAACTTGCCTGCATCGCCGCTTTCCTCTGGTCCGTTTCCTCTGCTCTGATGGCGGGTGGCCCGTCGGAGTGCTGAGTTTTGTGGAGTCATCTTGTCATTTCCGCAGGGGTTGACCCCACAGGCTAGTGTGACGACCTTGTCCTCCGCTTTATAATGTAGAAATACCTCAGAAGGAAGTGGAGAGCGGGCCACCTGTGTCCTTCTTTGTACAACTGTGTGCACCATCCAAGTGATTGGATAACTCCAGGTCCTGTCATTGACCATGATGGAGACCGTACCCGGTGCCAGCACTGTTGTGTTTTTTTTTCCTTTTTTTTTTTTTTTTTTTACACCTGCGCATGCATGTCTGGTCCAGGACTGAGGATTTTCTCAGAGCCTGGGACGCATAAAATGTAGCCTGGAAGGACATCCTTTCATAGATGAGGAGACAGAAGCCTCAGGACGGTATGAGACTCGCCAAGGTCAGTGGGGCGGGCAGGCGGACACTGAAATTTAGAAGGACCAGGATTTGAACCGTAAGTGTGTGGTTTGGACAAGTTTTTAAAGCTGTATTCCAGGAACAAGTTGTGTTCTGAAAAAGTGTGGGTTTTAGTGACCCAGTAAGTTTGGGAACCATTGCACTAAATGGAGTGAATTCGATTTCTGTACTTCAAGACTCCTCCAAATCCGTGCGTGTGGCCACACCCGTGAAGGACACGCAGTGTCTCCTAAACCTAGAACTCCCGACCCCAACGGGCTGCGGAATGTAGTGAGATCAAGGGGTGCGGAGAGCGTTACATTCAGCGCCCGGCTTTCGTAACCTGCTTAGTGAGTGGTGGGCTCCCTCCCCGTCCGAGGGAGAACTGAGGACGATTATGACTCTTCTCTGCTCTCCACAGACGGCTGAGTGACAGCCCCTCAGTGAAAAAGGAGAGTGAGTTGCCTCGCAGGGTGAATTCTACCGCCGCCTCCAACCCTCCTGCCGAAGTGGACCCCGACACCATCCTCAAAGCGCTCTTCAAGTCCTCAGGGGCCTCTGTGACGACACAGCCCACAGAATTCAAAATCAAACTCTGAGCAGGGGCGCGAGGCAGCCGCAAGCAGGGGCAGAGGCGGGTGGCTCTGTCTCCTAAAGCAAAGCTTGTGACCAGCGGGCCGTCGGACTGGAGGCCCCTGAGCGTGGGAAGGGTCGCCAGGGGGGGAGAGCTTCCTCGCTGGACGGAACCCACCTTTCTGTGTTGTGTTCTCCCCTGCGCCCCTCTGTGCGTTCACGTGTCCTCTAGTCTGTCTCTCCTCCCTCGCCCTCATCACCAAGGTAGCTTGTGTTGCTTGGAGCGTCTACCCCTGATTGCAGCCCCGAACTGATTCCTTGTCTGAAAACGATACCCTATCTCTGGGTGACTTCATGTGGCCCCGGGGAGGGCAGGGCAGGGCCTCTTTGAAGGACACTTTTTTTTCCCAGGAGGTGAGGAGCTGCCTCCCCTTTCTCGTTTTTAACCTTTCAGACAGGGTGGGGAACGGGTGCCCCCGCCGTCCTCACGGAAGCTGGGTCGCTCCGGAGCGGGCCGCTCCCCTGCCTGCCCACTGCAGGCGGCCCGGGTGCTCTCCCCACGGCTGGCTCCGCGCCGGTGTGCTCTGGAGGGGGCCCGTGGCAGGGCGGGGGCGGGGGGCTGCCGTATCGCCGGGGAGAGCATTCCCGGCCCTTGGTTTCGAGAGCCTGTGCTGTGTCAGGGGACTCGGTAAATTCTCGAGTTCGCGGTCCCCGTTCCTTGGGTTATGCCAAGTCCCCCTCCCCGGCTCTCAGGCTTCTGGGTGTTGTTGTGGGAGGGGCGTGCGGCCCTCCATGCTCCCCCTCCAGAGCTCCCCCAGCACGAGCTCCCCACACCCGGCTTGGGTACAAATGCCAGCTCTCTGCTAGTTGGGTTTTCTGTTTTTTTAAAGGTCTGGCTATTCTGTTACACTGAGGGTCTGGGGCTTGTTTGGATGGGAGGTAATGGCTTGCTCCTGCCTCTTCTTTCTGGCCTCAGATGCCTTCGGGACAGTAGGGTGCTGAGAGGGGCACAGGTCCAGCCGTCACCAGGGGCGCTGTTCGCATTGTTGGGAGCAAGCCATCCGTCTGTGACGGGGAGGGGGGGGTCTTTTCCTGTCCTGGCAGTGAAGGGCGCAGGGGTGGTGCTGGCAGTGGGGAGGGGGGCGGGTGAGAGAGCAGAGCAGCCCTCCCAGGCCAGCCGGTAGGGTGTTCCCTCAGCGTGGTGCCAGGCAGTTGGGGCAGCCCCCGCGCACCAGGACGGCGTGGCTCCAGGGGCGTTCTTTGTGGGACTGCGAGGGACTCCAGGCGGGCAGAGCCGGGGCGGGCCGAGCAGCAGGGCTCTGGAGCTCTACTCAACCCGTGGCAGGTGCTGTGAAAGGTACAGGTCTAGGGAGCAAAGGGGACCTGAGACACTAAGAGTCTTTCATGGTCTGCTTGGGGGCAGCCCAGTGAAGACGACTCTGGAAACTCATGTTTTCAGAATTCTGTGGGTAAGCAGGAAGGACCCGGGCTTGAACACTGCGCAGCCCTCCGGCTCTGAGGTTGCTCGGGCCTTGGGAGTCCAAGGAGTGTACCTGACGGTGCCCAGCTTCCAGTTCTCTAAAGGATGCTGCTTTCGTTCCTTTCTTCCCTTCTCCCCCCTTTGAATGGGTGCAAACTAAGTCCTTCTCAGCAGCTGGAAGACCTTCCTCCTCCACTTTCCCCTTCTTGATCCATGAGCACCCTCAAGGCAGTAGGACCTGGTATTTCAGGTACTGGGGACAGTCGGATCACTACTTGGACTCTGCTTCAAGCAGGGATGGTAAATCTCCCGCCTGCGTGGGGTAGACCTCCCCTCCCTCCCCTCCGGCACCGCCAGTCCCCGCCAGGTGCTCCGGCCATCACGGAGTTCCCTGCGCCCGGCCCGGCCTCCTGGCCGTCTGGACCCGGTCCTTCGGACGGCCACGTGGCCCATTGTGGGTGGAGCCCGTTGGCCTTCCTGCCCCACAGGGCCTCCTCATGGGAAACAGAAGAGAAGGGGAGTGGGTCGGTCTTTGTGTCCCTCTCCACCTGCCGCCCCTCCACATTCCTCACGTGTATCTCTTGTTCGGAAGGAGAGGAAGAGACATTAAGGGTTGGAGGAGACTATATGTTACCCATTTCTGAATAAATATTTGTTATTCCTACCTTTGAGCTGTCCTTTCTTAAAAGATGATGAGTGGTGTGTGGGACTTGGCTCTAGAAAAACAGGAATCCACCTCCGCTTTACTACTCACCAGCCGTGACCTTGGGGGAGCTCCTCATAGGACTTGCTGAACGCCAGTCTCCACAGCTGACGAGGTGAGGTGTGAGCATGAGTCTGTGAAGCACCAGGCACTGAGCCCCAGTACGCCCTGGGCCTAGAGGGCCTCACTGGGTGTTCGGCATAGGCAACTCTAACGCAGACTCGGGTCTGTTCATAGGGAACAAGAGAGCCCGGATTTTGCCTTGGTTTGAAGAGGTGAAATTTACCTCTTAGATCAATTACAGTTAGAAAAACATTAATTTGTTGTTGGTTTCTGTGTGTGTGGTAAAGTGCATAGAAGCTTTACTGTCCTCACCGTGTTTGGGCGTGCGCGCCAGCGGTGGGGAGGACCTTCGCATCGCACACCTGCCACCAGCGTCCCTCCCCGTCACTCTTACCCTGTACACCTGAAACAGTGTCCCGTTAAACAGTAACTGCCTGTTCTCCCCTCCTCCAAAGCCTGGCAACTCTGGACTTTCCGAGATTCTGACTATTCACGTAAGTAGAATCATGCAGTGTTTGTCGTTTTATGACTGGCTTATTTCATTTAGCAAAATGTCCTCACGCTTCCTCCAGGCAGCACATAATCAGAATTTTCTTTTTCAAGTTGGCGAATACTACATTGTATGCGTATCCTACATTTTGCTTATTCATCTGTGGGTGGACAGTTGGACGCTTCCATTTTTTAGCTGTTGTGAATAATGCTGCGAACGTGGGTACTCAAATTTCTCTTTAAGACCTTACCTTCATTTGTGGGAGGGTCCGTGCCCAGAGGTGGAATTGCTGAATCATAGGGTAATTCTATTTGTAATTTAAGGAACTGCTATTCAGTTTCCACGGGGGCTGTACCGTTGTACTTTTTCATATGGTTTTATTAGGTATTAAAAGTGGAACAGCTCCTGGGAAGGTAGAATGGAAGGAAGTACTTATCTCTATCCTCTCTACTACATACAACCCTGGGAACTTTATATAAAACAAGCATAAGCCTGAAAGGTAGAGAGAGAGCAGATTACCCACACTGAGTTCCCTGGGTTTTCTTTTTGCTGCACATCTACCGAACGGTGCCAGAGAAGCAGACAGAACCCCAAATAAGGGCCAAAAAGGCCTAGCTTAGCAAGACTGAAACCTGCAGCCAGACCACAGAGGACACCACCCTGACTTTACCCGCATAAGCCAAGTTGGGACCCTAGGCTTCCCTCCTTGCTAGGCTGTATTGGGGTGGTGTCACAGAAGGCCAGGCAGGGAGCTGGAACTTTCAGTTGGTGTCAATGGAGGCCATATGAGAAATGAGGTCCCCAAGCCCCTCCCACCCAGGGTGCTGTAGGCAGAGGTGTGACGGGATGCTGGAACTCACCCCACAAAATCCTAACAGGTGCTCCCACCCTGGGCGTCAGTAGACATTGAGGAACTTGAATTTGGCACTAATTAAGTGGTGCCTTTCCGACCCCATCAGAGGAGCTGTGCCACAACATGATTGAATAGGATTCAGTCTTCGTAGCAACCCCAGGTGTCCATGTTTCAGTCAAAAATCATTCCTAGAAAAGGTCAGGAAAATCTCAGAGGGAAAAAGACAAGATGGTGACAGCGATGTTAGAATTATCTGGCAAGGATTCAAAAGCAGCCATCATAAAAATGTCAATTATGAATACACTTGAAATAAATGGAAAAAAATAAGCAAAGAGAAAATCTAAAGAATCATTTAGAGCTGAAAGAATTACTAGAAAAGCAGTGGAGTAGGAAGAATTCTTGAACTTGAAGATAAAACAATAGAAATTACCAAATCTGAACGCTGAACAGAGAGGAAATATACTTACAAAAAAGACGGGGGGGGGGGGGGCAGCACTTCATGGACCTATGGTACTGTAACAAAAAATCTAAAATCTGTGTCATCAGACTACCACAAGGAGAGAAGAAAAATTGGGGCTGAAAAAGTAGTTTAAATAATAGCCATATATTCCCCAGAAATGGTGAAATATTTAAACCTGTGGATTCAAGAAGCTCTGAGAGTCCCAAACAAAATAAACCCAAAAAACTTCTCATAGCCAAACTTCTGAGAAGCCAAAAACAAAAATTCAAAAGCAGCAAAAGAAAAACGACTCCTTACCTATAAGGGAAGAACAATGTGGGTGACAGGTTTCTCTCTGGAAACCATGAGGCCAGAAGAATGTGGTGCATCTTTCACATAGTGAAAGAAAAGTGTCAACTGAGAATTCTGGGTCTAGCAAAAAAGTCTCAGGGATTGGGAGGAATTTAGACATTCTCAGATGAAGGAAAACTAGGAGAATTGGTTGCCTGCAGATCTACCTAAAATAATGGTTTTAAAAGTTCTCTAAACTTAGAGGGGGAAAGAAAGAAGCAGGAGCGCCTGGGTGACTCCATCAGTTGAGTGTCCAACTCTTGATTTCTGCTCAGGTCACGATCCCACAGTTCATGAGATCAAGCCCTGCACCAGGTTCTACACTGACCATGCAGAGCCTGCTTGGGATTCTCTTTCTCTCCCTCTCTGCCTCCCTCTCAAAAATAAATATTAAAAATTAAAAACTGAATAAACTTTGTATATCAGAAAGGAAGGTAGAACAATAGAAATAGTAAAACTATGGGTAAATAAAAATATCCTTTCCATGAGCTTTCTAAATTGTGGTTAATGGTTGAAACCAAATTTATAATATTGATGTGGTTCTCAGTGTACATAGAAGAAATATTTAAGTCAATCACTTTATAATCAGGGGAAGGTAACGGGGGGATAGGTCTCTACAGTTCACTTAAAATGATAAAATGTCAATAAGAATATACCGTGGTAAGCAGTACATATGATGAGATTCTTAGAACACTAAAGAAAGATAATACAACCAACACACTACAGATATAAATATGGATAATAAGGATTGGGGTGCCTGAGTGGCTCAGTCAGCAGGTGGATCTAACCTGGCATGAAAGGCTCTCCGAGGAAATTAAAGCCTGAGCCAGGGTGGCTCAGCCGATTAAGTGTCCGACTTCGGCTCAGGTCATGATCTCACAGTTTGTGAGTTTGAGCCCCGCGTTGGGCTCTGTGCTGACTGCTCAGAGCCTGGAGCCTGCTTCAGATTCTGGGTCTTCCAGTTTTCTCTGCCCCTCCCCCCTCAAAAATAAACATTTTTTTAAAATAAGGATTTATTTTAAAATGTTCAAATAACCCACAGGAAGGCAAAAAAAAAAATTGGGAGATTAGATCACTAAGATCACTAAGTACTGAATATCAAATGTAAATGGTCTAAATATATCCATTGAAAGGTTCACAAAGTAGATGAAAGAACATAACCTAACTATATGCTTCCACAAGAGACTCACTTCAAATATGACAATATAAGGTTCAAAGTGAAAGGATTGAAACGTATCATACAAACAACCCCAAGAAAGTAACTATATTAATATCAGATACATTAGACTTCAGAGCGAAGAAAGTTACTAGAGACAGGAACATCATAAAATGAGAAAAAGTCAATCCACCAGGAAGATTGCCGGGAGCCGCACCGGCCTCTCTGGATGGCAGTCACAGCAAGGAAGTGGCAATATTTGCAGCTCCGGCCGTGAGAAATGAAAACTGGTATCTCCTTCTGCTACTATTGCCTCATGTTGGATATAAGCCTGCTGGTATTGACCAGGCCTCACACTATTCTATATCAGACCCATATTCTGAATACAGATACCTCATAAGGAAAAGCATATTCCTGCCTTTACAAAAGATATTTTAGATGAAAACTCTGTGGGGAAGATTGTTAAAAGGCTCTTCCTATGGGCCTTGCAGATCCGAGACTTAGGGGGTTAAGAACACAAGAATTTCAATTGAGCCTGGCCCTGAGACAAAGGGCCTATTTTGGGGTTAAGAGCAAAACATAGTTACCACGTATATCTTTGCTAATTGGTGAAACATAACAGGTCTTCCTCAAGGCCTACTTTCCACAAACACCCTCTCTTACACTGGCAGCTGGGATGAGGATAGATAAGAGTAGCTAAACATAACCCAGGGGCAAAAGACTGACCCATTCAGGGCCCCCATGTTAGTCTCCACAAACAAACCAATTCAGAAACATTCATCCTCTTGAGAGCCAGACAAAATACTGCTAGCTTATCTATATACAATTTGACCTATATGTTATCCTATTTTTCACTAAGAACATTCTGTTACTTCCTTGGTTGGAATAATTCTATTGTTATCACAAAAGGTCTCCCATTGAAAGAAATTCCTTTCTCTGACTTCATCTTGTTGCTGAACCTTTAAATAAAGACACAAAAACCGACAGGACAGAGATGCCTTCCTGGTGATCAGAAAGAATCTCGGGGCTCTCTCACTCTCTCTCTCGCCGATACCATCCATCCTTCAGGGACCCCTGCACCTGCCGGAGCCGGCCTCCAAAGAAGATATAATCCAAAATGTGTATTTACCAAATAACAGAGCTGCAAAACATGTGATGCAAACTTGGAAGTACTGAAAGAATAGCAAATCCACACTTGAAGACTTGAACACCCCTTGCAACAATAGGTAGAGCAACTAGACAGAAAATCAGCAAGGATGTAGAACTTAACACCATCAACAGGATCCAATCAATGAAAATATTCCATCCAACAGCAGAAGACATTCTTTTCAAATACCATGGAACGTATACCAAGATAGACCATATCCTGGCCCGAAAAACAAATCCCAACAAATGGAAAAGAACTGAGATCATACGGTGTGTTCTTGGGTCATACCCATCGAACCCATAATGCCGGGGTTAAATATTGAAAGTGTTTCATATGGGGCGCCTGGGTGGCTTAGTCGGTTAAGCGTCCGACTTTCGCTTAGGTCACGATCTCGCGGTTCGTGGGTTCGAGCCCCGCGTCGGGCTCTGTGCTGACTGCCAGCTCAGAGCCTGGAGCCTGTTTCAGTCTGTGACTCCCTCTCTCTCTGACCCTCCCCTGCTCACGCTGTCTCTCTCTCTCCTAGAAATAAATAAAAATATTAAAAAAAAAAAAGTGTTTCATCTAAGATCAGAAACAAGAGTGTCTGCTTTTACCACTTCTTTGTCGTTTTTGTCGTTGTTTTGTTTGTTTTGTTTTTTGCTTTTACCACTTCTGTTTAACATTGAACTAGAGGTCTAGCCAGGGGGGTTGATGCGGGGAGGCATGGGGGAGTTGCAGAGAAAAGCATGCAGTTTGGAAAGACAAAAGGAAAATTATCTCTATTGGTGGATGACGTGGTCTTTATACAGAAAATGCTAAGGAATCCACTGAAAGACTGCTAGAACTTATAAACACAGCAGTGTTGCAGAATACAAGATCAAGCGATATACTTACAGTGAATAGTCTTAAAATCACATTTAGCAGTGCCTGGGTGGCTCAGTTGGTTAAGGATCTGACTCTTGATTTTCGGCTCAGGTCATGCTCTCACAATTTATGGGATCAAGCCCTGCACTGGGCTCTGCCCTGACAGCACAGAGCCTGCTTGGGATTTTCTCTCTCCTTTCTCTGCCCCTCCCCTGTGTGCATGCTCTCTCTCGCTCACTCTCTCTCTCTCCCTCTCTCTCAAACTAAATAAACTTTAAAAAAATCTAATGAATGAATAATCTTATTAGCATGCGGTGGGGATGTCTGAATGCCTCAGTTGGTTAAGTAGTCGACTCTTCATTTCAGCTCAGGTCATGATCTCAGTCTTGAGATCAAGCCCCTCATTGGGCTCCTCACTGAGTGTGGCACCTGCTTAAGATTCTCTCTCCTTTGTCCCTTCCCCCACTTAAGCACGAGCACTAAATAAATAATAGAATCACACAGACACCATTTTATTTTTTATTTATTTATTTTTATTTTTTAAATTTTATTTCTAGGATAGAGAGAGACAGCGTGAACAAGGGAGGGTCAGAGAGAGAGGGAGACACAGACTCTGAAACAGGCTCCAGGCTCTGAGCTGGCAGTCAGCACAGAGCCCGACGCGGGGCTCGAACCCACGAACCGCGAGACCATGACCTAAGCGAAAGTCGGACGCTTAACCGACTAAGCCACCCAGGCACCCCCACAGAGACACCATTTTATTTATTTTTTTTTTAAATGTTTTTATTTATTTCTAGGAGAGAGAGGAGAGACAGCGCGAGCAGGGGAGGGTCAGAGAGAGAGGGAGTCACAGACTGAAACAGGCTCCAGGCTCTGAGCTGGCAGTCAGCACAGAGCCCGACGCGGGGCTCGAACCCACGAACCGTGAGATCATGACCT
>NW_024080636.1:2928895-3055961 GCF_003009895.1 Hyaena hyaena | reverse complement strand
CCCCTGCTCATGCTGTCTCTCTCTCTCTCTCCTAGAAATAAATAAAAATATTTAAAAAAAAAAAAAAAAAAGTATCTGACCTTCGGTACCCTCAAAAAATAAGTTTAATTTCATCAAGGGGTGCCTGGGTGGCTCAGTTGGTTAAGCGTCCTAATTTGGCTCAGGTCATGATATCACGGTTCGTGGGTTTGAGTCCCACGTCAGGCCCTGTGCTGACAGCCAGCTCAGAGCCTGCTTCAGATTCTGTATCTCCCTCTCTCTCTGACCCTCCCCTGTTCTCGTTCTCTCTCTCTCTCTCTCTCAGAAATAAATAAAATATTTTAAAAATTGAAGAAAAAAAGTTTAACAATCAAAATTAAAATCTTTCATGCTTTAAGGGATACCTTTAAGAAAGTGAAAAGATAACCGACAGAATAGGATAGGAGAGGATATTTGCAAATCATATATTTTAGGAGGGAATTGCATCCAGAAGAGATAAAGAACTCTTACAGTGCAACAATAAGAGTACAGATAACCCAATAAAACATGAGGAAAGACTTTGGACATTTCTCAGAACAAAAAATAGATAAACAAATGGCCAATGAACACATGAAAAGGTACTTAACATTAATCATTTGGGAAACGCAAATCAAAACGCAATGAAAGAGGTGCCTGGGTGGCTTAGTTAAGCATCTGACTCTTGATTTCAACTAGGGTCAGGATCTCATAGTTGTGAGTTTGATCCCCGAGTCAGGCTCTATGCTGACAGCGTGGAACCTGCTTGGGATTCTCTGTCTCCCTCTCTCTCTGCCCCTCCCCTCTTCACTCTTTCTCGCTCTCTCAAAAATAAACATTAAAAAAAAACTAATAAGACACCACTGTGGATTCCCTAGAATGGCTATAATCAAAATATAGGCATAACAAATAATGGTGAGGATGTGGAGAATTTGGAAACCTCATACTCCACTGGTGAGATTTTAAAATGATGCAGCCTTTGGAAAAGTCTGGCAGTTCCTCGAAAAGTTAAATATAGGGGTGCCTAGGTGGCTCAGTTGGTTAAGCATCTGACTTCAGCTCAGGTCATGATCTCACAGTTTGTGAGTTCAAGCCCTGCGTTGGGCTCTGTGCTGACAGCTCAGAGCCTGGAGCCTGCTTCCGACTCTGTGTCTCTCCCTCTCTGCCCCTCCCCTACTCACCCTCTGTCTGTCTCTCAAAAATAAAATGTTTGAAAAAAATTTTTAAAAAGTTAAACATAGGGACGCCTGGGTAGCTTAGTCGGTTAAGCGTCCGACTTTCGTTTAGGTCATGATCTTGCGGTTCGTGGGTTCGAGCCCCGCGTCAGGCTCTGTGCTGACTGCCAGCTCGGAGCCTGGAGCCTGTTTCGGAGTCTGTGTCTCCCTCTCTCTCTGACCCTCCCCTGCTCACGCTGTCTCTGTCTCCTAGAAATAAATAAAAATATTTTAAAAAAAGTTAAACATAGAATTACCCTAGGATCAAGAACTTCTACTCCTAGATAAATATCCAGGAGAAATTAGAACATGTCGGCACAAAGTTGTATAGAACATTCATAGCAACGTTATTCACAATCGCCAAAAGTAGAAAAACCCAAATGTCCATAGACGGATGAGCAAAATATGATCTATACATACAACGCAATATTAGTACTAAAAAAGAAGGAAATTCTGAGACATGCTACTGTGTGCATTAATCATGAAAACATGCTAAGTGAAATAAACCAGCACAAAAGGACACATATTGTATGATCCCATTTATATGAGGCACCTAGGACCGTCACGTTCCTAGAAATAGAAAGAATGGTGATTATCAGGGGCTGGAGGAAGGGGGACACGGTAGAGTTTTCGTTTGGGAGGATAAAAAATTCTGCAGATGGATAACGAGGACGGTTTGCACAATAATGAGAATGCATTTAATGCCACTGAATTGTACACTTAAAAAATGGTCAGTTAATGGGGCGCCTCGGTGGCTCAGTCAGTTAAGCACTTCGGCTCAGGTCATGATGTCACTGTCCATGAGTTCGAGCCCCATTGGGCTCTGTGCTGACAGCTCAGACCCTGGAGCCTGTTTTGGATTCTGTCTCTCTCTCTGCCCCTCCCCTGCTCATTCTCTCTCTCTCTCTCAAAAATATTTTTATTTAAAAAAAATTTTTTTTAATGTTTTATTTATTTCTGAGAGAGAGACAGCGTGAGCAGGGGAGGGTAGGAGAGAGAGGGAGACACAGAATCCGAAGACAGGCTCCAGGCTCGGAGCTGTCAGCACAGAGCCCGACGCGAGGCTCAAACCCATGAACTGTAAGATCGTGACCTGAGCCGAAGTCGGACCCTAACCGACTGAGCCACCCAGGCGCCCCCAAAATAAACAGTTTTTAAAACTGGTTAGGTAAAACGGTCAGCTTCAATGCGGCCTGCATTGCCATTTGTGGAGTGGGTGGATGGTGGCGTTCCATCCACACCCGGACAGTGACTCACACGTTTAAGAGCCGACTTTATTCAGAGCAAACAAAGGTTAAGCCCTGAAGGCACTAGGGCGGGAAGGCGGGCCGAGAACCGAGGGGGCGGGCCCGCACGCGGCGCCGTCGTCATGGGAACGCTCGGGCTCGCGCGCCAAACTGCAACTCCCAGCGGCCCCCGCAGCTTCCGGTTGCAAGATGGTGGCGCGCAGGAGGAAGCGTGCGGCGCAGGACTCCGAGCAGGCGATTCCGAGCCCGCCCGGGTATTCAGGTGAGGAGCTGCGGGTCCGGGGACGCCAGGCTTCTCCGGGAGGCGGCGGTGGCACGGGGGCCCCGGGAGCGGCCGCGCTGTTGGGTGTGAGTCCCGGAGGCCCCGAGGTCCGCGACATCGACGCTGCGCCCTGCGTCCGGCGGCCTTCTCCGGGGATGAGCCCGTTAGTAACGCTTCCTCAGGTAAACGCGTGTCTGTCCACACTCTTACCCGGGACGAACCCGTGTCCGTGTCCACACCCCCACCCCAGAAGTGAGCCCCCCCACTTCTTACCATTTCTTTGCAAGCCCTAGTCTGGCCCCTGTCGACCCTCACCTGGCTGTGCCCTCCTGATCGGCTCTCATGCTTCTGTTCTTGAGCCTTCCGTTCGCCCGGGTGCCGGAATGTTAAATCAGATTTTGCCTCACACGCCTGCCGGTACCCCCATACCCACTCCCTCCAGTGGTCTCAGGAGTTGGCACCTTAAAACAAAATCCGAAATCTAAATTTCTTACCATTGACTCGTGTGGGTGCCCCAACCCCCACTTGTTCTGGCTCGGCTGACCTGAAGCTCTGTTCCTCTGAAGCAACAAAGCCTTTACACCCTCAGGATTTTTGCACTCGCTGTGCCCTCTTCCTCACACAGCTGTGCTTTGGGGCTTTAATGCTAGCTCCTCAACGAGGCCGTTCTGATGGCCTCTGCCACCTGGCCACCCTGCACTGTTCTCCCCTTTCTTTCATACTTGATAGAATCTTGTTACGTGCTTGCTTGTCGGGTGCCTTCTCCCACTCCCATGGAAGCTTCCTGAGCTCTGCCCCCACTGTGCTCTGAAGAAGACCAGAAAACAGTCTCTGGCATTATGGGAATGTCAGTGATTATCCAAATGATCACACAGACAGAGGCTTAGACACCCCGAGAGGTGTTTTTGGGACACAGAGCAGATGGCTCTAACCTGGCATGAAAGGCTCTCCGAGGAAGTTCAAGCCTGAAGGCTAGGGGACGCCAGGGTGGCTCAGTCGGTTAAGTGTCCGACTTCAGTTCAGGTCATGATCTCACAGTTTGTATGTTTGAGTCCCGCATCGGGGTCTCTGCTGTCAACACAGAGCCTGCTTTGGATCCTGTCTCCCTCTGTCTTTGCCTGTCCCCCATTCGTTCTCTCTCTCTCTCAAGAATAAACATCTTTTGGGGCGCCTGGGTGGCTTAGTCGGTTAAGCGTCCAACTTTCGCTTAGGTCATGATCTCGCGGTTCGTGGGTTCGAGCCCCGCGTCGGGCTCTGTGCTGACTGCCAGCTCAGAGCCTGGAGCCTGTTTCAGTCTGTGACTACCTCTCTCTCTGACCCTCCCCAGCTCACGCTGTCTCTCTCTCTCTCCTAGAAATAAATAAAACGTTAAAAAAAAAAGAATAAACATCTTTTTAAAAATCTTAAAAATAAAATAAACGTAAAAAGAAAACCTGAAGAATGGGTGAAGGGAGGAGGGTTGATGTTTCAGGTAAAGGGAAATGTGTGGGCACAGGTCAGGCCTGGGCTTCCTGGAGGAATAGGGAGATGGCAGAGTGGCAGGCCCACCCAGTGGCTGGGGGGACATGGGGCTGAAAAGAGGTGAAAGGCGTCAGGGTCTGACAAGGCCTCCAGCCGTTGTCAGGATTTTGGTGTTGACCCCAACAGCAGCCCGGTTTGGACTCCCCTCTCATTTGCTCCCTGCCTGTAACAATTGCCCATTTACACTCTCTCCCCCACGAGCTTAGGAGCCCCTCCTGGGCAGCTTCTCTGTTCGCTCACTCCCCTGGCTGGCAGAGAGACCTCGCCTAGGGGAAGGGCGCAGTGATGGAACGCACAGACAGACAGGACTAGAAAGGGACAGCCTGACCTTGATTTTCACGCCATCCATTCCTGCCCCCATTTCCCATCCAGCCATCCCGATCAAGTTCTCGGAAAAGCAGCAGGCTTCTCACTACCTCTATGTGAGAGAGCACAGAGTTCGAGAAGGCACCAAGTCTTCCTGGCCTCAGAAGCGGACCCTTTTTGTCCTCAACGTGCCCCCATACTGCACAGAGGTGAGCGGCGGCTGGGAGGGAGGGAGCCCATAGGGCTGGCCTGGAGCTCCCTGAAGGGCCGGGCTCCCACCGGCCTCCACCAGGTCCTTAGTGGTGAGATGGAAGCATCTAACTGAAGCCCCCAGCGGAGAGCATGTAGAGGCCTGCCTCTGTCTCTTGATAGGAAATGGCTTAAAAAAAAATTTTTTTTTAAGTAATCTCTACACCCAACGTGGGTCTTAAAAACTCACATCCCAGGATCAAGAGTCACACACTCCACAGATTGAGCCAGCCAGGTACCCAGAAATGGCTTTTTAAAGCTGTGTTTTATGGGGCACTTGAGTGGCTCAGTTGGTTGAGCTTCTGACTAAATTTCAGCTCAGGTCACCATCTTGTGGTTCATGGGTTCCAGCCCCGCATCAGGCTCCACGCTGGCAGTGTGGAGCCTGCTTGCAATTCTCTCTCTCTCTGCCCCTTGCCCCCCAAATAAATAAATAAACTTAAAAAAAATTATAGTTCTGAGGAGCTCAAAGCTTTTTGTTATTACCCAGAATTCTTTGAATTACATGTTTTTCCCTGATTATAAAAGTGATCCGTCTCCATAGGAAAAAACATAAGAAGATAACGTTACCTCTCAGTCTATCCAGACATTAACTTTCTTTCACAAAAACAGTGAAGTTTTGCATTACGTAAGTTTACAGAAGAGAAACTGAGGGAGTTGCTGGGTTTTAGATGAATTGTGATTCAAAAAAGAAATACTAATTTCTAAAAGATTGTTCTAGGGGCGCCTGGGTGGCTTAGTCAGTTAAGCGTCCGACTTTCGCTTAGGTCATGATCTCGCGGTTCGTGGGTTCGAGCCCCGCGTCGGGCTCTGTGCTGACTGCCAGCTCGGAGCCTGGAGCCTGTTTCAGAGTCTGTGACTCCCTCTCTCTCTGACCCTCCCCTGTTCACGCTGTCTCTCTCTCTCCTAGAAATAAATAAAACATTTAAAAATAAATAAATAAATAAGATAAAAGATTGTTCTAGAGAAAGAAGCAGAAGAGAGGGTGGCGTTTTTTTTGCCTTTTCCTGAAGTGTGTTGTGTAAACAGAGGAGGGCCCGGGCCCTAGTGTACAGCTCACCGCATTTCACAAACGGAACACACCCGTGGACTCAGCACCCACAACATGACCTGTGCCCAAGAAAGCCCTTCATACCCCCCCTACCCCCCACGAGGGTCACAGCCAGCCTGAGTCCAGCAACTAGAACATTGATTTAACTCCAGTTTGAAATGGCTGCTGCAGGGAGGAAAAGTTAGCTGGTTGTAAAATCAGAATATTCCAAGTAACTCCCAAAATGTCTATTCTTATAATAGACCCTGACCCTGCTTTGGAGGTTACTCACCCAGCGATGTTGGTAGGGAAGGACTGATCTTCCAGCGAGATGGCCTCTCAAAGTGAGAAATCCCTTTCAGGGACAAACCAAGCCCATCCTGGGCCTGTGCTTCCAGCAAAGTCCGGTCAGAAAGCTCATTCCTGGATTCTGTGTCTCACTCTGCCTCCTCCCTCCCAGTGCCTGGGCTGGTGTGGTGTGGATGTGGTTTTCTGCTCCTAGGTTTTGTTTGTTTGTTTGTTTGTTTGTTTTGTTTTTTTTTTTTAACTTCTATTTATTTCTGAGGGAGAGAGAGACACAGAATCTGAAACAGGCTCCAGGCTCTGAGCTGGCTGTCAGCACAGAGCCTGACACGGGGCTCGAACCCACAAACCGTGTGATCACGATCTGAGCCGAAGTCGGTCTCTTAACCGACTGAGCCACCCAGGCGCCACTCCGCTCCTAGTTTTGAACGTGCAAATTCACAAGATTGATGTCTTGGGCTGTGGGAGGCAGGGTTGGGACGGTGCCGGGGATGTGGTTTGTCCAGGCCTGTGTGTGGGCCCCCTGATGGGGCAGACATGGACTCTGGGACCGCCCGCACCCCCAGTGGTGCTGCCCTGGGCAGAGGGGGCCCTGCTGCCTCTCAAGCCGTGCTTTCCCCGCCTGGCCTCCCAGGAGTGCCTGGCCCGCCTCCTCTCCCCCTGCGGCCATGTCCAGTCCGTGGAGTTACAGGAGAAGCCGGACCTCACTGACCGCCGGAAGGAACCAAAGTCCAAGTTTTTTCATCCCACACCCGTTCCGGTAGGTGACCAAGTTCTGCGGTCTGCTCGCATGGGGCGCGGGGTGGGGCCGTGACCGCGTCCGCAGTGTGCGCAGGGCGGAGAGGGGGGACAGCAGGGTGGCTGAGCGGTCCCCGTGGTGCTGGGCCGGTCCTCGTCTGTGTGGTTGAGGACGCCTGTTGGGCAGAAGGCACCCCGCTCCCTTCCCCACATCTGCCTCATCCCTTAGCTTCTCGTCTGGCTCTTCCATCGCCCTGGGGGAAAGCCTCCCTGAGCCCCCCGCCTGCTTCCCCCGCCGAAGTCCATTCGTCCTCGGGCCCCAGGCCCACTCTGGTTTCCCCGTGAGCCCTGAGCCCACGCCTGCTCCCGGCCCAGTGCGTGGGAGCTGGTGTCCGTCCGTGGCGCCAGGTGAGCTCGCTTTTCACGGAGTCCCTCCCATAAGCGGGAGGAAGGTCCTGAGTGTCACCTCGCCTGGGCCGCTTCTAGCACAAGTGGGGAAACCAGGAGCGTGGCCGTCCCTCCCTAGGGTCACAGGTCACTTCCTGCCTGCCTTCAGCGGTCAGGAGCAGCCCAGCACATGTCCCCTGGTCCAGCGACAAGTCTGGCTGAGGGCAAGTGGCAGCCCTTGTGCGGGGTGCCAGCTGACTGGGACGGGAAGGCCCTGGCGTTCCAACCTCTCCTTCCCCCAGGGCTTCCAGGTAGCCTACGTGGTGTTCCAGAAGCCAGGTGGGGTTTCGGCTGCCTTAGCCCTGAAGGGCCCTTTGCTGGTCTCAACAGACAGTCACCCTGTGAAGAGTGGCGTTCACAGTCAGTACCGCGGTGTCGGGCCCTGGGTTGGCGGGGAGGCGCTGTGGGCCTGGCACTCAGGGTGGGCATGGGGGCGGGCCCAGCTTGCTGCCACTGGACTGTTAGCACCTGAAGCTTGGGCCACAAGTCGCCAGCCTGGTGTAAGAAGATCCTGACGGGGGTGGGGGAGAGGGTGCCCGGGGGGCTCAGTTGGTTAAGAACCGGCTCTTGATCTCAGCTCAGGTCTTGATCTTAGTGTCGTGAGTTCAAGCCCCACGCTGGGTGTGAAGCCCACTTTAGGAACAAAGAGATCCTGACTGGGTGGCCCCAAGGGTTCAGGCCTGCGGAAGCCCAGCTTCCCTCCCTCCTTTCTCCCTCAGAGTGGGTCAGCGACTACACAGACTCGGTGCCGGACCCCGAGGCCTTGAGGGTCGAAGTGGACACGTTCATGGAGGCGTATGACAAGAAGATAGCGGAGGTGGGGCTCCCGGAGAGGTGGCTGCGCCTCGTCTGTGTGGCCATGGGGAAGCTGGTGTCGTGGGTGTGGTGGTGTGGCTCCGTGGGGGGCAGGGGTGGCCGGTCCTGGTTCCTGTGGGGAGTCCAGGCTCCCTTTTCCCCGCTGAGCCCTGGGCCACCGAGCTGGGTGACATCGCCAAGTGGTCTGTAGGCAACAGACGGTCTGAGGGAGGAGGCGGTGATGGCACCAGGGCTCCCGCGCCCCCCACAGAGAGGGGAGAGGGCACAGCAGGAGGTGGTGTGTGCCCGGGGAGGTCTCCAGGTGCGGGAGGGAGGGGCCCCAAGGGGAAGGCGGGTCCCAGGCGCCTGCCCACCACGGGGTCTCTTCCTTGCAGGAGGAGGCTAAGGCCAAGGAGGAGGAAGGGATTCCGGACGAGGAGGGCTGGGTGAAGGTGACCCGCCGGGGCCGGCGGCCCGTGCTACCCCGGACAGAGGCGGCGAGCCTGCGGGTGCTGGAGAGGGAGAGACGGAAGCGCGCCCGCAAGGAGCTCCTCAACTTTTACGCGTGGCAGCACCGAGAGACCAAGATGGAGCGTAAGGAGTGCCCCGGGCCCCTGCGCTTCGCCCCACGTCCCTCGGGGCCCAGGCCCGTGGCTACTGTGGCCGGCCCCGGGTGCGGGGTGGGGGTGTCCTCGGGCACAGACTTCCAGTAGGCTCTGGAGTTGGGGCCCAAGCCTACAGTGGCAGTCCCCAGTTGGCTCCCCGGTGGCAGCCGTGGGGCCCCCTGGGTTGCTCAGAGGCGCAGAGCCCTGAGCAGTTGGGGCTGGAACTTGTCAGCCCCCAGCACAGGGCCACGAGGCAGAGGGTGGATCTCAGGTGCTCACTGGGTGCAGAGAGGGGGCTGCTGCCGGATGTGAGGGGGGGAGTGGGAGAGTGTCCCGAGTGAGCAGTGGGGGGGTGGTGTCCCCACAAGGAGAGTGTTGGGGTGAGCAATAGCCTGTGGCCACTCACGGCCCTGATGATGCCGAGCTTGCTGCCTCCACCCCCGATTCCCCTGCTTGTGGGGCAGCTTGGAAGGGGTGCCCCGGGGGCTCCCGACACCCCCAAGCCACCTGCCTTCACCTTGGGCATGTGGGGTGGGGTGGGGTCGGCAAGGGAGCGGCTATCTTGCCTTCTCTGTGCTTCCTCTGTCACTGGCAGGGGGTCCCCCGGAAACCTCAGGCGTGCTGCACCGTCCTGAGCTTCCTCCCTCTGACTGGGCCTGCAGGCTAGGCCGTCTCCATGCAGCGTCCAGACCGCCTCTCAGCGCAGAGGCCTGCAGCGCTGGGGGCCGCGTGGCACAGCCCCCCGCGTGGCTCGCACGGGCTGATGTGGCCCCGTCTCCCCCTGTGCTTCCCGGCCCAGATCTAGCCCAGCTGCGCAGGAAGTTTGAGGAGGACAAGCAGAGGATTGAACTGATGCGGGCCCAGCGCAGATTCCGTCCCTACTGAGCTGAGCCGGCCCGGGGGCCCCACGGAGCGGGGCAGCGAACGGTGACGGTGCGTGGCTGGCGAGGACATGAAAGTCGGGAGCGCTCGCCCCAGACTGCCCGGGTCCCGGTGCCGGCGGCGCCTGCCCGCTGTGAGGGCTTGTCAGGACGCCACGGGCCCCAGGAGCGCCCGCTCCCTTCCGATCTCTGTTCCCGGCCTGTCCCTGGACTCTCCTCTCGCCAAGTGTCTGCTGTTTTCTCCCCTTGCCCCGGCGGAAGGGTCCCCGCTGGCAGTGAGAGAGCCTCAGAAGCAGTGAGAACACAAGGTCGTTTTGTTTTTCATCCAGCTGGGCGGCAGCCTGGCCACTCCTCTCTCCACCCGCTGACTGCAGACTGTCAGCCACAGCACAGGACCCCCCCCCCCCCCCCGAGTCCAAACAGCGGCTGCCCTGTGGGTCACAGATGCTAAAAGTCAGAATCTTGGTCCCATCTCTCCAAACCCTGCCCCAGGCTTCTGTGCCTCAGCACATGCAGATCTTCAAGACCAGCGAGGCCGGTCTCCCCCGCACCTGGCTGGGGCGGGGGGCTGCGTGGCGAGTGGTGGGAGCGAGGCCTCCGAAGCCCCAGGCCCAGGCTACAGCCGGTTCAGGGTCCTCTTGCTGCTCTTCAGGAAGGAGCTGATGATCCCGGCCACGAGCTGGGGTTGGTTCAGGTGCACGTAGTGGTTGCCTGGGACTTCCGTGAACTGGAAGCGCTGGGGGGGGGGGGGGGGATGCGTGGTGAGGGGAGGCCTGGATGCAGGGGCTCTTGGGGGCCCCTCTTCCCAGGCTGGCTGCCTCCCAATATTCCGGAGGCTCCTGCGCAGTGAACCTCGGGCCGGTGACAGACCCACGGCTGCACAGGCACCCTCTGGGTGTCAGGGCCTGGCTCAGAGCCAGCAAGGAAGACCTGTTTCGGGGCCCAAGTGTCCACACCCTGGGCTTCTGGGCCATTCTGAGCTGTGACGTTGTAGAGCTGGGCTGGGGAGGGGCCCGCGGTGCTGCCCGTCCACTGCTTGTGGAAGGCTGCCTTGAACAGTGTGCAGCCTTTCAGACCTGATCCTCCTCGGGAGAAGGGAGGCACTGCCTGCTGACCAGCCAGCCGCCTCGGTGACGCTGCCAGGACGTCAGCAGAGGCCCTGGGGTGAGGCATTCGTGACGAGTGACGGTCGTCAAGTGCCAGGCGCTCCCAGGGACAAGGCACCAGTCTCAGCCCCCAACCGGGAGACGCTCCCTCGGACCTGCAGCCATCACCCACCCGTGTAACCGGTCATCTGCTCACCCTAGAAATCGTGGGATGGCCTCTGGCCAAGTTGGGCTGCAGGATACGTGAGGACAATAAAGCTGGGAGACGCTGCCTGTCCCCTGTGTTCCCCGTGCTGAGCTGGGGGGGGGCCCGGGGCTCCTGGGGGTGGCCGTGGGGGTAGTGAGGCCTGGTAGCTCCTGGCAGCCCCCCTTTAGACCTGGGGCCAGACCAGAGATCTGCGTGAGGACCCGGGAGCGGGGGAGGACCCTGCCGACCCCCAGCCTGGCTCAGCCCTGCACACCTACCTCTTTTAGGACAGATTTCATTGTGTCCTTCATAAAAAGAAAGGGCTCCTTGTCAGTGTCGTTCTCTCTTCTCACATCATAAAACCCTTGTGTTGCTCTGGAAAGTGAAAGAAAAATCAGGGCTCACCTTCGGGCTGCCTTGCGGTGCCTCCCCTCTGCCCTGGGTTCCGGGCTGAGAGGAGACCGGCCTGGGCTTGCCTCCGATTTTACCTCAGAGCCTAGGGGTGAGTCAGGGTTGAGGCACGGGGCGCCTGCTAGCGCTCAGGGCTCAGTGTGGCCAATGTGAGCCCAGTGCTATGGGTTTAACTCCGCGGGGTCACAGGGCCTGCCTGTGGCCACAGCCTCTGAATGGCAGAGCCGGGGTGTGACAGGCTCCTGAGTCGATGTTTTCTCTCCTGACATAATCATACCCATTTAACGTGTACCATTCCATGTGCTTAGCGTATTTGAATTGTGCAGCTGTCACAACAGTCAATTTTAGGACATTTTCATGGTCTCAAAACAAACATCCCAAACCCACAGCTTAGGCACACACACTGCCCTGTCTTCCGCAACCATTAATCAACCCTCTGTAGACTTTCCTCTCTGGACTTGCGTGTGAACCGAATCGTACGGGGGTCTGTGTGGCTGACTTCTGCTTTACAGAATGTCCCCAGGCTCAGCCGTGCAGCAGGTGCGAGGCCGGCCCTCGCTGCGGTGGGAACGCAGCCCGCTGTGCGGCTGTACCACACTTTGCTGGGCTGCTGGCCGCCCGGTACGTCCTCCACCCGCGGGCTGTCAGGAACACCGCCGCCGGGACCCATCACGTACCAGCCGTCGTGCGGGCCTGTGTTGGGCGCGTATGTGCCTAGGGAGTGTGGTTGCTGGGTGAGAAACTGCCAGGCTGCTTTTCCAGTGGCCGCTCCGTGTTACAGCACCTCCCCGCCCCCCCCCCCCCCCCCCCCGTTCTGGTTTCTCCACGTCTGGGCCAGCACTGGCTGTCTGACTCAGTCTGGCCAACCTTGTGGGGACATGCAGCGCATCTCCCTGTGGTTTGGATTTGCATCTCGAGGCCATGCTTCCTAAACCCCTGCGCTCAGCACCAGACACACACGTGTCCCTAGAAGCCACAGTTCCTGCCTCGAGCATGCCACAGGCCAGGCCGGCAGCAGCGGTGTGGGGAGCGGCCTCCAAGCCACACTGAAGCATGTCTGCTGTGCTGTGGAGACTGCTGCTGGCTGGGTGCCGGAAGGGGGGAGGGGAGGAGGGCAGCAGAGCAGCGTAGGTGTGGGGACTTGGGTCTGGGTGGCTGGAAAATTTGGTGGGGAGAGTGGCCCCCGCCTTGCCCGGGGGTGCCCCCTGCAGACGGCTGTTGAAAGGTGTAGTGCAGTCGACTCCACTCTGCTGCCCAAGGCCTCCCGTCACCTTGCCTTCCATGCCCCTGTGGCTGGGGCAGTGGGGGCAGCTACCTGTGACAAATGGCCAGGTCTCCCACTGGGAGAACTGGGAACCTCGCCCCGTGGAGACGTGGAGTTTCCTGGCAGTCAAGTTTCTTCTTGGGCACCCGGCTCAAACTTACTTGATGAGCAGGATGCAGGTCTGCAGCCTCTGGATGTAACGCATGAACATCTCCCTGCTGGTGAAGTCGATGCCATGCTCCGGCTGTGGAGACAGAAGCACAGTGAATTCTCCCACAGGTTACCACGTGCCGCTGAGGGCGCGAAGCCCATCGCTCCTGGGGGCCACGGAGGCCTTGTGGGGCCACCATGGCCATCTGCCCCAGGGCCAAGTCAGTACCCAAACACATCACCTCAACAGAGGCCTCTCTAAACCCCATGGGCCAGAGACTCCTTTCCCCCTAAATCTGTTCTCCATCTTTCTGGGCTCATGGCTGCCCAGCTGGACATCATTTCTCAAATCCCTTTACACCCCGGTGTGCTTGTGTAAGTGCAGGGAAGTGACCTGGGCTTCTTCTGGGCCTATATTTGAGGACTAGGTGTGGCCCTTCGCTCTGACACCCCTTTCCCCATCCACGGGCTGCCCTGCAGCGCTGCCCGGCCAGGCAGCAGCCCACATGCCCGCCCCAGCCGTCTCCATGAGAAAGAAACCTGCTTACGCCGCAGTCAGAATGAATATACCTCAATGTCCCCACCTCCCCTGCTGGTCTCTATCAGAGCCCGGACCACCCTGTCTTATGACCATTGAAGGTGTCCAGGTCTGTGCTGTCCCACAAGGTAACCGTCAGCCACATGTGGCTGTGAGTGCTCGAAATGGGGCGAGTCCGCGCTGAGGTGTGCCACAGGTATAAACCGCAGTGGATTTCAAAGACTTAGCATCCAATAATCTCAAATTTGTATTGATGACATCTTAGATACATGGAGTTAAAAAATATTAAACTTGGTTTCACCTGTTTTTTTACTCTCTTAATATGGCTACTACGAGACGTGAAATTACACGAGGCTCATGTTGTGCTTTTCCCGGACTGTGCTGCCCACCCCCCCACCCCCGAACTCGAGGCGGGACTGAGGAGGAGCTCAACAAATGTGCTGAGCGGATCGATGCCACCCAGCTCCCGGGAGAATGGACTGTCGTGCCCGGCACTCCACCACTGTGACAAATACAATATTCTTAGGAAAGCACACACGTGTACACAGACACACAGCTACCTAGTCACAGGGTCACAGCGACGAGAGCACATTGCCCCTGTTCTGCGCTCAACCTCCCAGCCATTCATTTCCGGCTCCTTGGGTGAAAATGACCTTGGGTGTTCTTCCAGAAACAGACATTCCCAGATCATCCTCAAGGCCCAGTGAATTAAGATCTACGAAGGCCCGGATGTGCTGTGCGTCCTCTCCTCCCGGCAGAGGACAAGCACCAAGCCGGCTCCTGCCCGCAGAGGGGCTCCCGGGGACCCGTGCTGACGGGCGTGTGAAAGCGCCGCAGGATCACAGGGGTTAAAGTTGCAGGACGGCGAACAGGAGATGGCGCCAGGACCCAGCTCAGGTGTCTGTCCCCACCCCCAGCCTCTTCGCCAGGCTTCCAGAGGCTTCTCTGTCGGAACTGGGGCTCTCCGGCTTGTGGGCTCACTCAGGCCCTCGACTCAATGATATGTTGGTCCCCAAGGCAGTGACGGATATTCCCTCCACACACGTCTCCAGATGTGAAAGCACAACACAAGGATGGGGTTTGGCAGCGGTTCCTTCCAAGGCCACAGTAGGAGACTTCTCCATGAAAGCCTTTAAGAGCCAAGGCTGCTGGGCGTGCCTGTCTTCTTTTTTGTGGGGACGGGGGGTCATCTCTGTGTCTACATCCTTCTCTTACCTTCTTTCCCTAGTCCACTTCCACTTCCCAGTGTATAGTTTTCTTTTGTAAAAATTTTTCACTTTTTTTTTTGTTGTTGTTGTTCTTGAGAGAGCACGTGTGAGCTGGAGAGGGGCAGAGAGAGGGAGACAGAGCATCCAAAGCAGGCTCCGTGCTGTGAGCACAGGGCCCCCGACACGGACCTCGAATCCACGAACCATGAGACCACGACCTAAGCCGAAATCAAGTCGCCCAACCAACCCAGGCCCCCAATTTTTCTCCTGTAATTCAAGTGTAACTTCCGGCAGAGTCCCCAGATCTGTGTGTGTCAGCTCACGATGGACCTTCACATATAAATGCTCCACGTGACCCAGATCGAAGCCCGGCACACCACCAACACCCAGCAGGCTCCCTCCTGGGTATTCTCCAAAGGCATCACTATTCAGACCTCTAGCCCCAGAGATCAGTTTGCCGCTTTTTGAGCTTCAGGTAAGTGGAATCATACAGAGTGCGCTCTTCTTTCCAGCTTCTTTTGCCCCGTGCTTGTGTTAGTTTTCTCACTCCTGTGAGCATATGAATATGAATGTAACAATTTACGTTCTGTTGCTGAAAGACACGTGGGTGAGTTCCAGCCTCATGCTGTGCAGCCCCTCTCTCCCCTTCTGTCCTCAGACCCTCCATCAGGAACCCCATCTCAACACGCAGGGACCGAGTCCAAGCCTCCATCTTTCCCTTCTTACCCACGTGGGTCCCACCCACTCTGGCCCCGCCTTGTGTCCCGCCTCCTCCAGGAAGCTCCTCTGACCACGCCCCGATGCCCTTCCAGTTAATCCCCATCCGCAGAAGCATTTGCCACCACTCACGTGAAAACCTAGACAAACGACAACAGAGCACTAAAATAGGTGGCGTCTGTGTTCGTAGGAAAACACAGATGGGGCTGCAGGTCGGCCCTCGACGTGGCCAACGGTGGGCCTTTACCGTCACGTTTTGCTGTGTGGGCACCTGAGTGTCAGTAATGGTTCTTCAGTCATCCTTGGGTGTGAAGCCCGCACCCACGGTGTTGCCTGACCGCGCCACGTCGTCAGGCTGCCTCTGTTTCCCCGCCGTGAAATGCGGGTGCCAAGAGCTCCCTTGTGGGAGTGGCGGTGAGGATGACCGGAGCACGTGAGCAAGGCGCTCGGAAGGACGGAGTGGCCGTGAGCGTGTGAGCACCTCCCGCCGGCGTCCCTGCTCGTCTCCCAGGTGCAGGGCAAACCCCGGTGGCCCCCACCCGAGCCGGCCCCACTGCGGATCCGTCTCAACCCCGGCCCTGGCTGCAAGGAGACCTACGATTGGAAAGAGGCCATGCACCCCTCACACCCACCAGGACGGCTAAAATGTTTTCAAAAAGGGAAAGTAAGGAGCTCTGGCAGGGGCTGCAGAGATTGGAACCCTTGCATGTGGCCGGTGGGAACGAAGACCGCCAAGCAAAACAGTCTGGCGCTTTCACAAAGAGGTTAAACACCGGACTGTCGTGGGATCCGGCAGTTCCACTCCTAGGTGTGGATCCGAAAAAATCGAAAGCAAGGACTTGAACCCGTATTCATAACCATGTTCACAGCAGCATGATTCATAATCACCGGAAGGGGGAACAACCCAAGTGTCGATCGATGGATGAGTGGATCGATCCAGACAGAGTTACTCAGTCACAGAAGGGATGAAATTCTGTCACCTGCTACAACGTGGATGAGACTTGAAAACAGTAAGTGAAATACTCCAGACACAGGAGGCCACGTATTTCATGATTCCACTTACATGAGGTCCCTAGAACAGCCAAGTTCATACCGAGAAAACAGAACGGTGGCCACCAGGGGCTGGGGGAGGGCGGGAAACTGGTGTTCAGTGGGTACGGAGTTTTTCTGGGGGATGATGAAAAACTGGGGGGTGATGACGGTTGTATGACATTGTGAATGTATGTAGTGCCACTGAATCGGACACTTACGCGTGAGTTTAAAACGGTGAGTATTATGCGTGTACGTTGTACTACGATAGCGAAAGAAGAAGAGAGACGGCAGTACTCACCAAAGTGATCCTCCGGTCTCTGTTCAACACCAGACCTAGAAGGGAAGCACAAAGACGGGGGCCTCAGTGCCACTTATCGGGGGGAGGGACTCGGCGCGGCTTCCCTGGGGACCCGGGGGGCCCTTCCAAGCCAGGGTGCACTTCGTCAGCCTGCACTGGTGTCCTCTTGGGACCAAGCCAGAGCAGCAGAGCTCGGCCATGGCCACCTGGATACAGGCCAGTGCGGTCCACACGGGCATGTCCCTCTGGCCATCCCAGAGGGCAGTGCAGGACAGTGGTGGATGGTGGCTGTCATCTCTGAGAACCTTAAGATGGTAGCGTGATCTTGAAACCTCAGGAAGTACCCAATGGCCAAGCATCAGTGCCGGCAGTTGTCAGAGAGAAAAGACAGTTGGCAGGGTTGGGAGGCGTGTGCTCCCGTGTCCACCTGCTGGCCCAGCCTCGGTTCTCTGCCGCAGCCTGATGGTGGACAGGAAGGCTATGAACACACTTAAAAAGCGGGTTATCCTGGGGGTGGGCTGAGCAACAAGGATGGGAAAGGGGTGAGACGCAGTGGGACACACGCAGGTTTTTATAGTCCAGGGTGTTTCAAACTACGTCATGTAGCACCTGTTCATAAAAGTAATATTCATGGGGGCGCCTGGGTGGCTCAGTCGGTTAAGCCTCCGATGTCGGCTCAGGTCATGATCTCACAGTTCGTGGGTTCGAGCCCCACGTCGGGCTCCGTGCTGGCAGCTCAGAGCCTGGAGCCTGTCTTCAGATTCTGTGTCTCCCTCTCTCTCTGACCCTCCCCTGCTCATGCTGTCCCTCTCTCTCTCTCAAAAATAAATAAAACATTAAAAAATTTTTTTAATTAAAAAAAAGTAATAGTCACGTAAAAAACAAAACCTAAATGGCGGCTAGGTTGGTATCTGTGCCCAACTCTTTGTAAACCCCATCAGCTCCGGTGAAGGGGTCCTTGGGCAGGGCGCAGGGGTGGGGCTCCACCAGAGGAGGAGCGTGAGGTCTCCCTGCTGGAAAACTGATGTTTGAATACAAAATGGGCTTTCCAAGAAACAATTATGGGAATGTTAAGGAGAGCTCTTTTCCACAATTATTAGGTTTCACCCTCTAATTAGAGATTATGGAACTTGCAGATGACAAATATAGATGCTTAATTGCTGCTGGAGGTTCTCAGTCAGGCATTTGTGACTCAAAATACTTAGGAGGACCGTGTAATTGGAAGATTTTCTGGTCACTGCACTAGTAGATCATCTCGGCCTAATGAAACCAAGGCCGAGGCCTCAGGGCACCTTTGGCTCTGGCTGTGACCTCCCTGCGCAGACGACTAGCCCCGGCAGATTGTGCAGGACCACACACAACGCCCGGGCCCCCACCTGGGCTCGCTGCCCTCCCCCCCTTCCTCCAGGCCTGGGCTCCATCTGCTCAGAGGGTGTGAAAAAACTTTAAAAGGTGGTTACCTTAAGGGTGGGGTGTCCCCCCCCCCCCCAAGGTACCTGGGGATCCCTACGGAGCTCTTTTCTCTGCCCTGGGCCATGACTTCTCATCTCTTTGGCCACATCTTCCTCCTCTTCCTTCCAAGACTCGCTTCCACTGGGCACATCCTGAACCGGCCCGGGCAGACCCACAGCCTGGCTGTTTTTCTGTTGACCTCCCCATGACAGTGAGCTCTGTGAGGGCCCTAAATGTGCTTCTCAGACCAGCGGGCCAGCACAGATCCCTCAGAGAAGTTCCACGAGCAGACCCAGAGCTAGCGGCCCTAGCTTTTTTGGAAGGGGGAGGAGGGTGCTTGGTGCTTTTCTCAGATGTAGATCCCACCACACCCCATCCTGCAGCTGCTCGGCGGGGCTTTGCACTGACTCCTTAACGCCCTCACCAGCCTGTGTTGTTGGGAAGGGACGCAGAGGGATGAGGCCAGGGTCAGCCCCGGAAGGAGGAGAGCCTGGGCTCGGCCTGGAGGGAGTAGCGTCTACACCAGTCCCGCTGGGACCCTCGGGCTGGCCCGGCCTGCGGCTTGTGAGCTGACACCTCCTCCGAGAATTTTGGAATCCCTGAAAAGTCGCGGGAAACGTACAATTCATACGAAAATACATGTGAACGCAGGAGATATTATCAGAACCCTAGACACCCCCCCCTTCCACCCCCCGCCGCCCGTCTCCTGCCGCAGCCAATAAAGACTGTGCTGTTGTGATATAATAAGAAACAGATAGTTTCCTTGACATCCCTGGCTCCTGGCCCAAGCTCCTAAAGCCTGTGCAATCTCCGAAGTAACAACGGTGCTCGCTCGGAGCATCTTTTGTTCTAGTATTTGGTCTTTGAGGCCAGGTCCCGACACAGAGCTCCAGAATCCCTCGCGACTTCCTAGGTGATCTGAGCATCTCTGGTCCTAATGAGGGGACACTTGGGGGCGCTAGACGTGTCTCACGGGGGAGGCACCTTTCAGTGGCCCCCACCACCTTCAGCACCTTCGCCTTCACCACCTGTTGCTCAGCATGCCCACAAGGCCTTCCCCTCTGTCTCCTCCCACCTCCTGCCTCCCTGTCACCCTCCTTTCTCCTGCTTCTGAGCCCACATGCTGTCCAGAATGACCTTCTCCACCCGGTGGCGGCGCCAGCCCGCCCCTGCCCTCCTGTGCTCCCCCAGGTGGCGCCCCTTAACGGTGTGCTTGGGAAGGAAAGAAAACCATTGCGGGTAGACAGTTATCTTCTGCATTTGTTTTCTAGAAACTAGCCCACCCTCTTTCTACAATATGGGGCTATTTGCCCTTGAGGCTAAGAACCCCCAGGAAGGAGACGAAGATGCCCTTCAGACTCAAGGACATCCAGGCCAGCCACCAGACAGTCCCCCCTCTGCACCCAGTGGGGGAACCCCACCTTGAAGCCATCCTGGCATTTTCCCAAAGAAAAGTCTAGTTTTCAGGCATTCCCAGCAGAGCCAAGTCCCCGTGACTCCTTCAACCAACAGCAGCAAGAAAGCAAAGAGCCGGCCAAGTAGCACCTGCCCTTGCCACCCTGACCCTGGCCTGGACCAGGGACCCACCCTACAGCCAGTGTCAAGTTCAGGCGGTCCGTCCCCACCTCCCCACCCTTCAGTTAAAACCCTGAGAGCGCCTCCCTCTTGTTAAGAAGAAAACCATGATAAAGGAAAGGTTCAACTTTGAATGTGTGTGGGCCCTGCCGCTGGGCTCCCAGGGAAGCCACACTTTTAACTTTGGCTGAGGTCGGAGTGACGCCACCGAACTCCCAAGCATGAGTTCTCTTTCCGCCCCGAGCGCACACTGTACATCTGCGTCACTACCAAGTGCCCTAAAAGAAAATGTCTGTGTATTCATTTGGCATTGACAGTTCTTGGTGCGGTTGGCAGGATATTGGAGCAACTCGCCTAAGTGCCCCTGGGGGTCGTCTGGGCCTCGGTGCTGGGTGCCCGCACGGCACTTGTCCCCGGCCCGACTTCTCAGCGCCCCACGGGTGCGTCTGGTGAGCTCTCCTGACACCCGGACCTCCTCAGTTTGAGCTGAGGGTCCTGACTTGTATTCGAGCTGTTGAAGGTGACCCGTAACCTAGAGGGTGGAGTGGAGGGGCTGGTTGGCGGAAGTTGGCATCATACTAACAGGTGTCATTAATATAATGCTTGAGTCCGTTTTCTGGGTAGAATTAGGAGAGGCCGAATCACTCAGCTCCAAAGGGAAGAACACATGCTCCTTCCGGCCTAGGGGAAGTGTCTGAGGCTATTCATCCAGCCCTGACCACCCAGTGCTCTGAGCCCCCTCGGGGGTCTGAGATCTCGCTGGGGGAAACCCGGACCCGTAAGAGAGTCAGTGTCTCGGGGGCTTTGGGAAGTGACACTCAGAAGCCACATCCTCTTGATCCGCCACGCTGAATACCCTTAGATCTCATTTCAGCCCTATTCTAAAAATGAAACCGAAACTAAAAGGAAGGGGGAACCGTGCTTCAAAGGATGGAACCCCCGGAGAGAAACCGACGACCCCCCACGGGCCACTCAGGGAGGTCACTGTATGGTACACGGCCACTCAGGGAGGTCACTGTACAGTACACACGGGCCTTGCACTTGCAAGCGCTTAACTGGGGAAATTTCAGGAAACCTCGAGTCGCAGACGGCTGAATGGGGTTCTCTTGATGTGTCTGGATTAGTGTCTTGTGCGGACAAGTAGAGGAGACGGGTCCTAAGACTGAGCAGCCAGAAACCAGGAAAGCTGTTTGGCTCGATCAGTGAAGCCCCCCGACTTTTTTTGGGCTGGGGGAACCGACACTAACGGTAGCTCCCTGGGCTTCATCGGGTTTGTTGTTGCAGCTTGTGGGATCTTGGCACAAAGCTGGCCGTATTCTAATCGGAAATAACTAATTCATGGATCCATAAACTATAAGGCTCTCTTACAATTAGATTTGTTTTAATAAAAGAGGGATCTTTGGAAATTGGATCTTATTTTATTTTAGTTTTCTATGTTCATTTATTTTTGAGAGAGAGAGAGAGACAGAATGCAAGCAGGGGAGGGGCAGAGAGAGAGGGAGACACAGAATCCAAAGCAGGCTCCAGGCTCTGAGCTGTCAGCACAGAGTCTGACACGGGGCTCGAACTCACGACCTATGAGATCATGACCTGAGCCGAAGTCGGATGCTCAACTGACTGAACCACCCAGGCACCCCATCAATAAGCTTTTAAATAGCCTCCAAAGTCTTTGGTAACCTGAAACTTTGAAGTTGGGCTAAGTTAAATGATAAAAGTGGACTGAATTCATTGCATATCTAAGTCTTTTCTGAATAAGACAAAATACAAAAACATTAATTACCAAACATAAGGTTTATCTGCTTTTGACTTCTTATCACAGAAAAACTAAAGACAATTGCGTCTGTTAGTAAACACATTTATGCTTCATTGAAAGGTGTACGCTAAGGGCACCTGGGTGGCTCAGTCTGTTCCAAAGTCTGTCCAACTTTGGCTCAGGTCATGATCTTGAGGGTTCATGAGTTTGAGCCCCACATCAGGCTCCCTGCTGTCAGCGAGCTCGCTTTGGATCATCTGTTCCTCCCTGCCCCTGCCCCACCCCCCTGTCAAAAATAAATAAAATATTTTAAAAAGATGTATGATTAAAAAACAAAAACAAAAACAAGCATGTTTCCAGAAATTGTGAAGTCTATTCATCAATTTGCCAATCTAAGCAATTCTGGTGTAATAATCCACAGTTTGTTTCTAGTAGTTTCCACTGGAGACTAAAGTTTCTAAGATTTAAAATTCTTTTTTTTTTTTAATATTTTTATTTATTTCTAGGAGAGAGAGAGAGAGACAGCGTGAGCTGGGGAGGGTCAGAGAGAGAGGGAGACACAGACTCCGAAATAGGCTCCAGGCTCTGAGCCGGCAGTCAGCACAGAGCCCGACATGGGGCCCGAACCCACGAACTGCGAGATCATGACCTAAGCGAAAGTCGGACACTTAACCAACTAAGCCACCCAGGCGCCCCAGATTTAAAATTCTGACAAACCTGCTTGAGAGTGGAACATGATAGAGAAGGCAAAATAATTTTGTCCTGAAATCAGACTGGTTATTTACGGAAGGAAAATTTAGGACAAAATAAATCTAAATGAAAAAGAAAGTTATAGAAGGTTTGTGAAGGGGAATCTCTGGAAAAGAATTTATGTGCTGTCAGGACCAAGACTGAGTTTTAGAAGTATGTGGACATAAAATTAAAATTTGGCTTTTCTCTTTTGTTAAAAAGACAAGCCTTTCTTGGGTTGTAGGTCTGCTCTTGATAAAAAATTATAAACAAGGGGTTCCCCCCCCATCATCTGCCAGAAAAACAAAGTTCCTATATTTGTTACCTGGCCTTTGATCTTTGATTACAAAGATAATCAAAGATATAACTCCATCTCCAGCCCGTCTCCCCTTCCCAGAGGACGGGAGGTGGACCTAAAGTTCCGGGCTTCTAATCACAGCTGGGTCCTGGGGCGTCTAGCGCCCCCAAGCGTCCCCTCATTAGGACCAGCGATGCTCAGATCACCTAGGAAGTCGTGAGGGATTCTGGAGCTCTGTGTTGGGACCTGGCCTCAAAGACCAAATACTAGAACAAAAGATGCTTTGAGCAAGCACCTTTATTACTTTGGAGATTGCACAGGCTTTAGGAGCTCAGGCCAGGAGCCAGGGATGAAGACGAAACTACCAACCACAGGCCCAAAATGGAGTCAATTACGCTAAGGGCCCATGTCAGCCAACCAATACTTAATATATCTTTTTTTTTTTTTTTTTTAAGTCTCTGACCCTCCCCTGCTCACGCTCTCTCTCTCTCTCTCTCTCAGAAATAAATAAAACATTAAAAAAAAGAAAAGAAAAGAAAACCTTGTCTTTTCTATAGCATGATGGAGTTCCTTTCCATTTGCCAGATGCGATCCTGCCCTGTTCACGAATCATTTAATAAACCCAATTAGATCTTCAAATTTCCTCAGCTGGGTTTTTGTTATTGAACACCTTGCTCCTGGAACAAATCCCCCCCCCCCCCCATCAGCCATCGACCAATGGCGGTAGACTGGGTGGAGCCCGCCCTTCCAGCACCCACCTCCCCCACCCTCCAGGCAGCCTCTGCCCCTCTCTCAATGTTCCTGGGACTGGACACGCTCCCCTCTCTGCACACGCTGTCCCTGGGTCTGGACTGCTTTCCACCTCATCCTTCTCACCTCGCTGGGCACTATCCTCAGCCTTTACTATTGCTGAGGCTCCCGGGCAGGGCCCAGAGCCCCTCCCCCAGGTGGATGTGACCATCGACGTGGTTAACATATGCCCCCTGACCCCCCAGGCTCTCTCCTCCAGGAGCACAGAGCTGGGCTGGACCTGTTCCTGCTTTTATCCCCAGCAGAACACACTGCTAGGCTGGGGACAGGAGCCCAGGACTGATCCGTTGTGCTGAATTGACTGAATGGGTGGGTGACAGCAGCCCTGGGATGGGCATATGAAATGGGACAGAGGCCCTGGGTCTTCCGTCTCTGGACTCAGTTTCCTCAATCCGCAAAGGGGGCCTGAATGCCAAGCGTGGTTAACTGCAACCCTTGACACAACAGGACAGTGTGGTTGCCTCGGAGAAGACGGGATCGGGGCTGCTGCCCCCCGCGGGGCTGGCAAGTGTTAGCGCATCTAACTGAGTGGCCCGAGCTAAGGGGCTTTCTGACGACCACAGAGGAAGCCCTGTGCCCAGTGCCCACTGTTCAAAGGGTAAGAGAGTAAACTCAGAAACCCTTTCAACCCCCTCACTCCCTCCTCTCTCCTCCCCTTCCTCTGCTGGGGCCCGCCAAGGTCACAGGCTCAGATGTCACCAGAGCCAGGCAGAGGGGGCCCAGTGCCCACGGACATGGCTGAGGGGTCTCTGTCCAGCCAGCTGCCGTGTGCGGGGGACGCAGAGTGTGCTGCCAGCTCCTCCCGGTTTTCAAAAGAAACGAAATCTCCACTTTTACGTAAAAATCTATTTTAAATATGAGCAACCTATTCAAAATCCCCCTTGTGTGAAATTTTTCGGGTCTAAACCGTATAAGGCAAAACAAATCGTACCTGCATCCAGCTCCAGGGCAGGCCAGCTTACGACGTGGGGTTGAGCGTCCCCCACAGCGGCCAGGATGCAGGGGCCAGATGCTGACACAGGACTGTGCTTTGCTATCAGGGAACCCCAACCAGAGCTGGGCTCTCTCTCCCTCATTCTTGTTTCCAGAAGACCCAGGCCAGGCCTGTGATAGGAACATTGGTAAAAGGGCAGGTAAGGACCTGGCCTCTCTCTCCCCCCCTGGCTCACTGCCTCCTGGGGTCTCCCACAGCCAGAGCAATCTCATGCCTCAGTAAGGGAACAACATGTGCTGCCCCAAAATGTGTCTCTTTGACAGGCACAGCACTTTAGGCTGATTTTTTTTTTTTTTTGAGAGAGAGAGGGTGCAAGTGAGCAAGAGGCAGAGAAAGAGAAAAGTGGGGCTCGAGCTCACAAACTGTGAGATCATGACCTGAGCTGAAATCAGATGCTTAACTGACCGAGCCACCCAGGCGCCCCTAGGCTGATTATTTTTAAGAAACGGAAGACTCAAGAAGTTTTTCTTTTTGACCTTCCCTGTAACTGCCTAGAAGGATCCAAGGAGACGGCCTGTTCCAAGAAGGCACTGTCACCACAGATAACTACATTATACTATGGACTGGGAGTAGTAGACAGGGGAAAACTTAGCAAAGCCTGTTGATTAAAATTTCTCTTTTTGTCTCCTTGTCTCTAAACTGTCAGCAAACGCTTGCTTACCATTTACTCTTTCCATTCTTTCTGTGAATTGCCTTCCTACTCTTTGAAACCCTAAGACCCCTACCCCCTTTTCCTTAGTCCAGAATGAGATATGTGCCTCATTTTGCCTGACTGTCTTTGGAACCTCTCATGTTCATATGGATTCCCTGTACATATGTAATTAAATTTCCTTTTCTCCTCTTAACCTGTCAATTTAATTCTTAGACCAGCTGGAAGAAACTTGAAGGGCGAGAGACATTTTTCTCCTCCCCAACACCTCAAAGCCTTTCCTGGTGGCTCCCCTCCCTGGATCACCTTCTTCTCGAATATCTGTGGGACTGGCTCCCTTACCTCCATCACTTTTGCTCAAAAGCCACCTTCTCCATGAGGCCGACCCAGACCATTCTATTTATAAGAGCAATCCGCAGGCTCTGACCCACATCTGGATCCACTCACACTGCTTGGCCTTTTCCGGAGCATTCTCCCAGAACACACTGAGTGAAGGGCAGGGAGGATGCACGCAAAGGCCCGAGACGCCCGAGGCTACCAGAGCTAGGAGAGGCACACACAGTGGTGGCCACAGTCATGCCAACACTTTGATAGCATTTCTGGCTCCAAACTGTGAGACCATCAATGTCTGTGGTTTCAGGGGCGCTTGGGTGGCTTAGTCGGTTAAGCGTCCGACTTTCGCTTAGGTCATGATCTCGCAGTTCGTAGGTTCGAGCCCTGCGTTGGGCTCTGTGCTGACTGCCAGCTCAGAGCCCAGAGCCTGTTTCAGTCTGTGACTCCCTCTCTCTCTGACCCTCCCCTGCTCACGCTGTCTCTCTCTCTCTCCTAGAAATAAATAAAACATTAAAAAAAAATTTAAAAAAAAATGTCTGTGGTTTCAGCCACCCCAGTCTGTAGGACTTTGTAACGGCAGCCTCACGACATGAATGTAGATTTTGGAGCACATTTTGAGGACCTCGAGAAGAGAGGAATTCCCCCCAAATCTATAGGAATCGCAGGTGAATCTGATGGCAACTGTTTGGCTTGGCTTCTTAGCCTCAAGAGGCTGCTAGAAGTTCAATGTGAAATTCTTCATGAGACATTCCAGCAAAGCAGATTTTTACCCCTACGGACAATGAACTACTTTCTGCACTTACGTAGATAATCAGGCCAAGTTTGTTAAAACTGGACTCTCTTGACAAGCAAATTCGCTTCAACTTGGCTATCTTTGATGAAAATATGGGTGATTTTCAAGAGAAACATTATGTTTCAATAACACACCTTTGTGGATGTTAGATTCTAGTTCTGATTAATTATCTCTGGGTGCGTGTTGTTCACCTATAAATCTGGGCTGGATCCTGAATTCCTCCGGTTTCCTCAAATATCTGGTTATGAGTCTCCAAACTAAACTTTCCCATTTTCTCCCACACTTCGACCTGAGACCAGTGAGAACTAAAATCGCCTTTTCTCCCCCTGAAGACTCGAAGACTGAAGCTAGATAGCTTGAGGGAAACTGCAGAGAAACTGCCACCATCTTCATGTCTGGGGCATGGGGGCCGCTCAGAGAGCTCACCAGAGACAACCAAACTGCAGACCGGGTAAACCATTCAGCCCTCACTGCATCTGAACGTGCCTCCGGCCCGACATCTAGAAATTTTGCCGACATATAGAAATCACTCAGGACTCAGACACTGGGTTTACAATGTGCTCCCAACCATTAACCTGCATTTTTCTTGTGTTTCCAGAGAAATACCCCTTATGAATTACCTGATCACTTGCATAATATCAGTCTATGAGAGCCCATGTACAGGGCTGTCTCCTGAAATGAGACACCTGTTTAAACTGAACTCACCTATTCTTGAGACTAAGACTGGCTCACGAAACACGGAGCAAATGTCTTACCTAAGATCCAGAACAAAACAGTTAAACTCCAGCTAGGAAGGAACAATGTTGATGTGTGATATTTTTCTAAGGGAAAAAAAAAAAAAAGCTGTCAAAGGGAAAACTGTAACCACACCACTGGACTTGCTCTGTGTGTGGTGACCCATTAGCAAATCTTTCCCAGTACTTGCTCATGGGGTTGTTTGGGAGGAAGGGCGACTCTGACCTTGGAGAAAGGAAGATAAAAAGTAAAAAAGCATGCATGAGCCAGGATCACCCAAAGCTGGGATGATGGCCCCACCGGGCACAGACTTCACCCAACTGCCTTTGGAAAAGGAACTTGCTAACTATGCTGTGAGCCCCTGACGGACCGTAAGATGTTACTCAGGAGATAATCACACTAGCAGAGGAGTCGGGGTGCTTGGGGGTGTCGGTTTGCTCTGTAATCCTTATCTCTTTTACTTGAAAAGATAATTCCGTGGTCAGAATTTCACAAACTTTAACTTCTTCAGGTAACTCATCTAATTGCTGGATATGTGACCTGAAGCCCTTCTCCATACATGATGCGCTGACCCCATAGTTATGCCCGTAACCAACTGCTCCAATGTGCCCAACTTCACAGTAACCTATGGAAAGGAAACCTACACATTAAAAAAAAAATTTTTTTTAAGGGGGGCGGCGCCTGGGTGGCTCAGTCAGTTAAGCATCCGACTTTGGCTCAGGTCATGATCTCAGTCTGTGAGGTTGAGCCTGGAGCCTGGAGCCTGCTTTGGATTCTGTGTCTCCCTCTCTCTCTGCCCCTCCCCCGCTAGCACTCGGTCTCTCTCTCAAAAATAAAATAAAAACATAAAATAAAATTTAAAAAAAAGAAACCTACAGACGTAACCTATCAGGTCAAAATATTTAACGGAAGATACTATGTTCTTTCTTTCTTTCTTTTCTTTCTTTCTTTCTTTCTTTCTTTCTTTCTTTCTTTCTTTCGTCCGTCCTTCCTTCCTTCCTTCCTTCCTTCCTTCCTTCCTTCCTTCCTTCCTTAAATGCTTATTTACCGTTGAGAGAAATAGACAGAGTGTGCACAAGGGAGGGGCAGAGAGAGAGGGAGACACAATCAGAAGCAGCCTCCAGGCTCCGAGCTGTCAACACAGAGCCTGACACGGGGCCTGAACCCACAAACTTGTGACATCATGACCTGAGCTGAGGTTGGATGCAAAACCAACTGAGCCACCAGGCGCCCCTACCCTGTTTCTTTTTAACACCCCCTACAGAGTCCCCTGTAATGACCATTGGAAACTCATATAAGGGCACTAGAACCTATGGTCATAGAAACCACTCTCTAATGGACAGTGGCTACATGTGTATTTAACACAACCCATTTTCTGGGTCCAGCATCTCTCTTTTTAGTTCAGCAGAGATGGACTAACCAGTCTTCAGGTCATACTACCTCTTGCCAATGTACAAATTGGAGGTCGTAAAATAGCACATATCTTACAGGAATCTTTTCCCCTTTACAGGCATGTGATGAATTTCAGTTGGACACTGCCTTATTCTGAATTCTGATGCCTGGCTTGACTAGGTGGGGTTTTTTTGTTTTTTTTAAATTTATTTTTGAGGGGCACCATGGCTCAGTCGGTTGAGCATCTGACTTTGGCTCAGGTCATGATCTCGTGATTCGTGGGTCTGAGTCCTGCATCAGGCTCTGTGCTGATAGCTCAGAGCCTGGAGCCTGCTCCAGATTCTGTGTCTCCCTCCCTCTCTGCCCCTCCCCCACTTGCACTGCCCCTCCCCCACTTGCACTCTGTTTCTCAAAAACTGAATAAACATTAAAAAAAATTAAATAAACAAATTTATTTTTGATCGAGAGGAGGGGAGGAAGATGCAGGACTCTAACTCACCAATTATGAGATCATGACCTGAGCCAAAGTCGGACACTTAACCGACTAAGCCACCCAGGCGCCCTGGCTTGACTAGGTTTTAAACATAATCCCCCTCAAGATAAAAAGCTTAATTTTCTCTCTTTCTTTTTAATGTTTATTATTTTTGAGAGAAAGAGGGAGAAAGTGGAAGTGGGGTGGGGGGGTGAGAGAGAGAGAGGGAAACACAGAATCTGAAGTAGGTTACAGGCTCTGAGCTGTCAGCACAGAGCCTGATGCGGGGCTTGAACCCACAAACCGTGAGATCATGACGTGAGCCGAAGTCGGACGCTTAACCGACTGAGGCACCCAGGTGCCCCAAAAACCTTAATTTTCAAAACATATCCGGAATCCTCTGTGCCCCAAAGGGATGTATATTTGTCTGGGGGGCAAATGGTCAGCCTGGGGCCTGTGAACATCTGGAGCGCCTAGACACCAGTCCTTCCTCTCTCTACCCATAATCCCAGGACGTTCAGCACTGGACCAGTTCTTTCCAACCTTTTCCCAGAACTAAAAGGTCCATATCGGATGGTGACTCAATTTGGGGGAAAGTGTAGGGCTACGTCCCAGGGCGACACGAAGACCGAGCTTTATTACCCTGGTGGGGAGTGGCAGTCCATGAACATGTGATCAGAAAGTTCTCTGTATCTTCGGGAATATTAGCGAATACTGAAACCGCTTCAGCTATAGCAGCTCAAGAGAAGCCCTGAGACTCTGGCCAGAATAGTTTTAGGTAACAGAATTGCTTCAGGTTATATTTTAGAGAAACAAGGAGGTGTCTGCATAGTAGCTAATTTATCCAGCTGCTCATGTATGTATCCTTCCTCCGGAAGTTGAAGTCCAGCGGGGACAAAATAAACACAACAAGCGACTTGGTTGCAACAGATCTCCTCTAAAGTCTCAGATTCAGATTTGGACTGTTTTTTTTTTTTTTTTTTTCCGGGGTATCTTCTTGGATTCCCCAAGGAATTAGGCCAATCTTACTAGAATTATTTACTCAAACGTGGAACTTCCGTTATTCATAATTCTCCTTCTTCACTGCTTAGTCATAAAATGTGGTATAAAATGTTGTACGAAAACTATTAACCAAGGTACCAAGATCCCAGCAGTGCAGAACGTAAGGTTTCAACTCAGAACTAAAGAATGTTTCCGAATGAGTGCAGATCTCACCCCGATCTCCCCGCCCCCGCCCATTTCAGCAGGAAGTAGCCAGAGCTGGCATCCTCCCAATTTGCTCAAGAAGGAGGAAAAGTCAAAGGCAACAGGGACTGAAACCGGGAACTGAAGACTTAACAGGGCAGCTGAGGCGGCTGCAACCTCCTCACGGCAACCTGCTTGTCTGCACATTTCTCTAACATAATATTCTTGCCCGACTCTGTGATAACCAAGTGATAATTCATTTGTTCTCAGGGTTTCATCAAGCTGGCCAGAACTGCTCAGCACACTGACCTCCACTGAGAGCCCAACAAAATGAAATGACCCCTCTCCCGACATCGTCACTGCCTTCAGCTGGTGTTGAGCCACATAGCTCCCCTCCCTCTTACCCAGACCCTTTTCCAACTGCCTTTAAAAGTCCCTGGCCCTTCCCCCTCCCAGGGAGGCAGATTTGAGGCTTATTCTCCAGTCTCCTTGCCTCCGTCTTTGTCGGCCTCCCGAATAAACCCCTCCCTCCCCTCCATGTCTCAGTGACTGATTCTGCTGCGCATGAACTTGGCTTAGGAACTTGGCTTTGGTTACAGGGCCAGGTTGGACTGATGGAGTGGTCTCTGCCCTCTGCTGGTCCAGAGCGGAATGGGGCCTGTCAGGGGCTCTGGGGCTTGAGGACAAGGACTCAGGGCAGCCTGAAACACCTCCAGTGTCGCACCACCCAGTGGGGTCTGGGAGCCTGCTCGGTCCTCTTCGAGGTTAACGCTAAGCTCCAAAGGGCTCTGCCTGCTGCAGACGGGCTGGTCCCGACATCGTAATCTAGTCCCCCGTCCACTGCCCACCACTACCCTTCCAGGGCTGCCCTCCGCCTCTCCTCACCCTCCTGGACATTGGTTCAGGGTCTGTGCTCCCTGCTTCACGTGACCCCGACCGGGCCTAATCGGCTTCCCCAGCCTGGCCAAGAGCATGTCTTATCCCGGATTAGCCCACTTCTGCGCCTGGGGCCCCTCTGGGCCGGCCATCTGTGTGGGCACATGGGGAAGCTGGGGTCCGCGGCCCCTCTCGCTGGACCTCCCCTCTCCATGGCGGATTTGCCAAGGTTCAGAACCAGTGACTGAGACAGTGGCAGACTGGCAGCCAGAGGCCAAAACATCCTTGAAATCGATTCCATTTGACCTCATGGCATTTCGGCAATTTCTGGGGAAAAACAAACAAACAACACAGTAGATCTCTGGCTTCTCATGACCAACTGGAAATCCTGTTTCCAGACCCGAGTTCCCAGCAATTAGCCACTGCCTGGCTCCAGGGCCGCTGTCCTTACTGCTTCCTGGCACCTGACTCCCAGCAGACCAGTGACTTCCAGCTCCGGTGGGCCCTGGGGGTTCTGACCCCGCAGCCTTATTTGGTACTTTATAAGCCACTTTATAAGGTGGTGCATTCATCTTGCTTGATCCTATCATACTGGGAGCACAAAAAAATCACAAGGCATTGTTCATCACCTCGGAAAAATGGGCGGGTTCCTACATGGGGAGGAGGGACTTGCCCAGATCTTGGAGCTGGGACGGTCAGGAATCAAACTAGGTCCTTCTGGCCCAGTTTAGTGCCTGTTCCATTTTATCATGCTTTTTTTTTTTTTTTTTAATAGTTTATTTATTTTTGAGACAGAGCATGAGTGGGGGAGGGGCAGAAAGAGAGGGAGACACAGAATTTGAAACAGGCTCCAGCACAGAGCCTGACGCGGGGCTCGAACCCACAAACTGTGAGATCTGACCAGAGCCGAAGTTGGACGTTTAACCGACTGAGCCACCCAGGCGCCCCTACCATGCTGTTTCCCTTGGGCTTCTGTCCCACTTCCTGGGGACCACCTCCAGGACACCCCCCCCCCCCGTGGGGGTCTCTTCTGGAACACCTGTACCTTTCCTTTATCCCACTTACAATAAAATGTCTATTGGTTTGTCTGTCTACGTGTTTATCGCCTGTTTCTCCTCCTAGAATGTATCTTCCCGACCCGGCCTCCTCCTTGCCCACCTCCTGGGGGAGACATTTCCAGTGAGGGCACTTGTGAATGGCGTGAAGTTGTGTGAGCCAGGGTCTGTTCCTGCTCACCGCAGCTCCCAAGGCCTCTCCCGAGGCTGGGCGTGGAGTGGGATCTTGGTAAAGTTTTCCTCAAAGTCCAGAGAACACGGGCCTGATGCTGCCCTGAAGCCAATGTGCCCTAACTCCTCCATTTGGGTAAACACTGTGCTACATTCAGCGGTTTTTTTTTAAGTGTATTGTTTCTCTAGTCATCTCTACACTCAAGGTGGGGCCCGAACTCACAACCCCAAGATCAAGAGTTGCGTGCTCTTGGGGCGCCTGGGTGGCTTAGTCGGTTAAGCGTCCGACTTTCGCTTAGGTCATGATCTCGCGGTTCGTGGGTTTGGGCCCTGCGTCGGGCTCTGTGCTGACTGCCAGCTCAGAGCCTGGAGCCTGTTTCAGAGTCTGTGTCTCCCTCTCTCTCTGACCCTCCCCTGTTCACGCTGTCTCTCTCTCTCTCCTAGAAATAAATTGAAAAAATATATTAAAAAAAAAAAAAGTTGCGTGCTCTCTGATTGAGCCAACCAGGAGCCCTTTATTTCTTTTCTTTCGTCTTTTTTTTTTTTTAAGTTTTTTAATTTTAGAGAGACAGAGCGCGAATGGGGGAGGGTCAGAGAGAGAGGGAGACACAGAATCCTAAGCAGGCTCCAGGCTCTGAGCTCTCAGCACAGAGCCCAACATGGGGCTCAAACACAAGTCGGACGCTTAATCGACTGAGCCACCCATGTGCCCCCTTCTTTTTTTCTTTTTTAAGCAAGGCTCCATGGCCAAACCAGGGTTGAACTCACTACCCAGAGATCAAGAGTCACATGCTCTACTGACTGAGACTGCCAGGCGCCTTGTCCACTTGTCCATTTTGAAAAACCTCTTTTGAGTCACCCTGCCCCATAGGACATCCCCAAACCGTAGCCTCAGGCACTGGCACCCACCACTCAGGGCAGCAGAGCAGGGCTGGGACATTCCCCAACATTTAGTCCCCAGACACCTGACGACGCCCCCCACAGGCCTCTCTGGGATGTGCAGGGGCTGGCAGGAGTCATTTGGCCTTTCCAAGTCTCAGTTTCCCCTGCTCTCACAGGGGTGAATATAAGGTAGCAGGGGGTGTTACGCGAGATACCGCTTGCTAGGCACTCAGCACGGTGCTGGGTTCAGAGCAGGCAGCCCTAACGCGCAGCTGTTACGGCTCCTCGGTGAGAACGGGGCTGATAGCCAATGGTCTTGGACAGTGAGAGTCCCTACCTGTGGCCACCTGTGTGGTCCCTCGCTGCAGCAGGAGCCACGCACACTCCTCGCCCAAGTGACTGTTGTTCTTTAGCAACCTGGGGAAGATAGAGGGACGCTGAATGTCTTGGGGGGCGGGGGAGCAGACAGAAGGAAGAGGAGGGCCACCCCACAGCGGACACGGGCATCGGTCAGTGGGGATGCTCCCATCAGCAGGCTGTGTGTGTGAGTGAGCGCAGGTGTGTGTATTTCACTCCTTTAGCCAACAAATACTTATAGATCGCTGACTACCAGTGACACTTCGGAGGCTCAAAGGCTACCCGCCTGTGGCCACCACCTGCAGATCTTCAGCCACCTCCAGGGCAGGGAGGAGCCGCTGACCCAGGGGAGTCAGACCCCCAGAGGAAGGGGCAGCCTGCTGAGGCCGGGAGGAGGTGTGGGGAAGGCAATTCGGACTCACGAACCAGAGATCGTGACCTGAGCCAGAGTCGGATGTTTAATCGATGGAGCCTCCCAGGCGCCCCAGAGGACCAGGGAGGAGGCTGGCTGTGTGTGCACATGCGCACAATTATGGGGAGAGGAAGCGGGGCAGAGAAGGCGTGGAGGGGGCTTCTGGCACGTGAAGGGCATGGCTACAGAGCGAAGGAGGAGAGGCAGATCAAGTCCCGGCCGGGGTGTCTGACGAGTCCCAGGCAGCCTGGTGCCCAGGGCGAGCACAGCGAAAAATGGGCTTGCGGTGCATTTGCGGGGGAGACAGATGCCCCCTCTGCGCCCCAGAGATCTCCCCCCTTGGTATCCCAGAGTTCCTCCAGCTTCCCCACGCCCTCCCGCACTGCCCCGTCTCACCAGACGGCACTCACCCCTGCAGCATCTCCTCTGGGCTGACCACCCGCTGGGGCTTCTGGGAGGCCTCCACCTGCAGCATGTGCTCTGTCACCCTCCGCTTGTAGGTTATCAAGTTCTCCTTTTCCTGGGGGGGGGGGGGTTGCGGGTTCTGCTAGGTGCGCAGGACTATGGGCTCCAGCTCCTCCCCTGCCCCCCACGCACCCACTTAGCCGGGATTTGTTCTGACCCCGTGAGAGGAGGCACAGATCACCCCCTGCCAGTCAGCCCTGTGATCAGAGCAAGCTGTCTGCCTGGTCACAGCCCTGCCTGGGGGCGGGACAGCTGGAGGGATCAGGCTGGATGACGGAGGGAAAGGAAACCTCTGCCATGTGCTTTGCAAAGTCTCAGCCGTAGGCCCGTGAGCCAGGCACCATCCAGGGCCGGCAAGTTCATCTGGTTTAATGGGTGCTATCACTCCATACGGTGGAGGGAGACCGCAGGGGGCGCAGCTGTGGCTCCCAGCCCTGCTTCGAGTGGACCCATTTCCAACCTAGCTCCCTCCGGGAACAGCGCAGCCCTGTCCAGTCTCCCCGCCCCCCCCCAGCAGCAGTGGGAAGTGACACTCCCATCCAACCCCTCGAGAATGCAAGACAAAGAGGACTGCACCGTGGGTGAAACAAAGAAGGGCGTGCAGCCCGGAGTGTCGCTGGACCTTCACGTTACCCCACAGGCTTTCTATTCACGAAACCAACACTTACTGAGCACTTACTGCGTGCTGGGACCGTGCATGTGGCGATAAACAGATGGCATGGTTCATGCCCCTTTGGCCTCTGTGGCCATTTTACAGATAAGAAATTGGAATTGGTGGCGAATTTTACAGATGAGGAAACAAGGTCCATATAGGTCAAGTCCCTTGCCCAAGGTCGCCCAGCAGGTCAATGGCAGAGCCAGGACCCAGATGCAGGGACGGCACTGATTGCTGTCACTGGTGGTGGCAGTGAGAGGGATCGGCACTTTCCCGTCGGTCCGCACTCAGCGCTGCCATGTGTGGCTGTGCAGTGTGTGCACAGCACAAAAGCATGCAACTGAGCGTGAGTGCCGGTGGCCTCACCAAGCTGTGTGCCCCCAGAGCTTCCTCAGTCCACTCTTCCTACCCTCTCCACCCCCTGCCCCTTTGTCACTGACCTGGCATGCTGTAGACCGCAGGCCGCATACAGGGTTTCCAAGGATCATAAAGACTTCTGCAACCCCTTTCTCTGCCCACTCCTAGGCGTTTAGGGTGCATAACCCTGTCCTCTGTGGGGGTCCTCTCTGATCCCCCGTTGTCTGCCCTCTGCCACCTTCTCCCGCCTCCCTGGTACCCACCAAAGAGACAGGGCTGGGGACTCTACTGGGGGGCCCAGGTCTCCCCCATGACGGTATGCACGAAAGTCTTTATTCTTACTTTCAAGTCCAGGACAAATGGCGTGGTGTCCAGCAAGATAAGTTTATCCACCATCTCGGGGAAGATACAGGAAAACTATGATGTTGACCCAAAAAGGGAAGAATGAGTTGGAGAGGAAGAAGGCAACGGGACTCCAGCTTTTCCCTGGGGACACTGGCATTTCTGGTGTCATTGTTCCCTTCACGGTAGCCTCCTCTCCCCTCCCCCCACACTCAGACCAAGGTCCACCCCCTGCTGATAGCTGGACTCCAGGGCTCTCTGAGGCTGGAGAATGTGGAAGCTCCGGACTCCATCAGGAATCTTGAGTTTCACCAACCGCCCCACAATAATGATTGTTACCGCCAGCAACAAAGCAACGTGACGCTGGGTCAAAAACTGCTGGCTTCAACTTTGTGATATGAGGATGTATTTCCTTTCCTGGCTCCTTCCCCTTCTTTCCCCTGTTCTCCCACCCCACCTGGCAGAGCGCCCAAGGTGGCCAGAGGTGGTCACCGCAAAGCCATCTACTCACCATTCCGCCCACAAGACCACCTAGGGGACGAAAGAGGAGTGGGTTGGTATTCCCCCCTCCCTGCTCTCGAAATCCTGCAGAAACTTCCTCCCAGGGGCTGCCCCACCCCAGGCTAGGGCCTGGCTCCTCTCTCCCACAGGCGGCCAGGGCTCTTTATTCGCTGCCAAACTTGGGGTTCCCTCCGTAGGGCCGTAGCACCCCTTCATCAGACCTAACCACTCAAAAGGCCACATTTCCCTTGTCACATTGGAAGACAGCATCCCTGGGGCCGTATATCCCTTGGGGGAATTGCCTCAGGCCAAAGGGCACCCGCCCATCGTGCTCCACACACCCCTTCCCCTCTCCTTGCAGTGGCCAGAAGTGCAGGGTATCCGTGTACCAACTCCTGTCCCTCCCTCGCAGCCCCCCAGTCCTGTCAGCCCCCCTGCTGGCCAAAGGGTAAAGTGTACTCACCAAAACTATGGCCCATGATGGAAAAACGATTCCATTTCAAAGCTGAAAACACACGGAGCCTGGTGTGGATGGGCCCAGCCTCCCGCACACCTCCCTTCTGCAGTCCCTGTGCTCAGGGCATCCTTCGCCAGCATCTGGGGGGCCCCACTCAGGAAACTAGCTTGGAGGGGCCCCGGCTTCCCCGCGGGGGTGGAACCCCCAGGAGGGAGGGAGTTCTTCCTTGACAGCCTTCTCCAACTTTCCCAAAGTCACCCATGAATTCCTGGCAGGACTAAGGCTAGACCCCAGGTCCCTTCCAGACCAGCGCCGCTACCCGGCTACCACACCTCACTTCAAAGAGGACAGGGGATGCCCCAGTGCACCCCCCCCCAACACACACACTCGGCCTCTTATTTACCTGCGACAACTCTCTGGATCTCAATCACAAAGTTTTGCTGGTTATACAGGAGACCTCGGCTGTAATGGGATGAGAGCCCGTGGCCCCCGAAATCCATGGCGACATAAAAGAAGTCTGAGACAAGAGACAGGGAGCAGGTCAGACGTCTCCCCCCAGCCCTCATTCTCTTGCAGTCTATGCCATGTTGCCCCTCGTTACCCCTTCAGCCCTACCTTTTGGGAGAAGAGGGATGAGCCTATCAAAGGAGTTGGCATTGTCCAGCCAGCCGTGCAGGCAAAGAACGGGGGGGCTCTGCTGGGAGCCCCAGAGTTTGGCAGCGATGTGTCCCCAGGGCACAGTCAGCTTCAGCTCTGACATCGGACCTGGAAGAGAGCCACCCACTCCTTCATGAGGCCGGAACTTTCGGAGCCCCTCATCAGTGCCCCAGTGTGTCCGGGGCACCAGCGGAACCCAGGGGACTCAGAGTCCTGCACTGCCCCCAGGAGACCCCCAGGAGAGCCTGATGCGGGTCTGGGCATACCTGGAGGAAGGAAAAATAAACTGGGTCCCCCTGAGTGAGGAACACTGACAGAACTTTATACCGTTGGCTGGGGAAATTGGCAAGGCCTGGGCTCTGCCACTCGCTGGCTGTGTAACCTTGGGCCAGTTACTAAAAAACCTCCGGAGCCCCAGTTTTGTTTTGTTTTTTTTTTTCTGTAAAACTGGAGCCGGCAGAGGAAAAACAAGAGCCAACATATTCTAAGCTTTCAGAAGGGACCTAAGGGTAGATAGGATGGCCCCTTTCCTCACTTCCTCATAGTAAATCCGATCATGATTGCCCTCCCTTCGCAGACCTGAAATGGAGGCGGGGGAGGTGCAGTTCACGTCCAAGGTCACCAGGGTGGCTGAAGTAGGGCCAAGATCAGGCGCAGGCGGCACAGCCCCAGAACCCCAGAACCCCAGTGCCGACCACCCAGCACCACGCGGTCTCTGGTCCCCTCGGGTGCTGGCTGCCTTCCCCACCGTCCAGCACTGACCTTTCCATCCGGCCCGGCTGGAGACCCGGGAGCCTACAGCCCCCCCACCCCCCGCTTGTTTCCTGGGGCTCCCAGAACCCGGAGAGGCCACGTACAGCCCTGTCCTGGGGGCCCCCACCCTCCCGGGTCCCCACCCTCCCGCGGGTCGGCTCCGGCCTCCTCCCACTTCCGCTCCGGGGTCGAGGGGTGCCAGTGAAGGAGTCACGACACCCGCGAACGTGGCATTGTCAGTCGCAAGTAGGTGGGGCAGGTGGAATGGCAAGTGTGGCCGCCCCCTCCCACTCCGGCCTGAGGGGCCCTGGGCGCGGCGTCTTCACCCATTAGAGTCATCCTGCGGGCGCACGGGGTCGTCATTACTCGGCTGGGTCGCGACAGGTAGTTGGCAAGCCGGAGCTGCAGACTCCGCCTGGCCGCCCGCCTGGCCCCGCCCCTGTCCAGGCCCCGCCCCCGTCCGCCCAGCCGGAGACTTCCTACGGACAAGGGCGTGTCCCCCACCCGGCCCCCAGCGCTGGCCTCTGCGGGTCCGCCTGGAGACAAGCCCACCGGGCAGAGGCTGTGAGCAGAGGCTAGGGAGCCCTGGGGCGGTGGCCACACCGCCTCCAAATGTTTGGGCTACACCGGGGATGATGTCGAGGGGAGAAGTCTCTGCTTGACCCCGACCCTGGGCAATTTCTATGGCTGGCCTCACTCCCGCGCGGCACCCGGAGCTGGCGCAGGCCCAGGGAGCAGTCACAGCGAGCGGGGGCTACACCTGGGTCCTCCCTGGCTCGCACCAGAGGACTAAAGGTGGGGTGGTTTTTAATGGTTAAATGTGGTTTTTTATGTTCTATTTATTTTTGTTTTTTTAATTTTTATTAAAAAATTTTTTTTAATGTTTTATTTATTTTTGAGACAGAGAGACAGCGTGAGCAGGGGAGGGTCAGAGAGAGAGGGAGTCACAGAATCTGTTTTTTTTTTTTTTTTTTTATAGTTTATTTATTTCCAGGAGAGAGAGACAGCGTGAGCAGGGGAGGGTCAGAGAGATAGGGAGTCACAGACTGAAACAGGCTCCAGGCTCCGAGCTGGCAGCCAGCACAGAGCCCGACGCGGGGCTCGAACCCACAAACCGCGAGATCATGACCTAAGCGAAAGTCGGAAAGTCGGACGCTTAACCGACTAAGCCACCCAGGCGCCCCGGGAGTCACAGAATCTGAAACAGGCTCCAGGCTCTGAGCTGGCGGTCAGCACAGAGCCCGACGCGGGGCTCGAACCCACAAACTGAGATCATGACCTGAGCCAAAGTCGGACGCTTAACCGAATGAGCCACCGAGGCGCCCCGTGTTTTATTTATTTTTGAGAGAAAGAGACAGCATGAACAGGGGAGGGTCAGAGAGAGAGAGAGAGAGAGAGAGCGCCGCAGAATCCGAAGACAGGCTCCATGCTCTAGGCTCTGAGCTAGCTGTCAGCACAGAGCCTGATGGGGCTCAAACCCTCGAACGGTGAGATCATGACCTGAGCGGAAGTCGGTCGCTCAGCCAATTGAGCCACCCAGGCGCCCCAATGGTTAAATGTTAAAGGCTACGTCCAGCATGTTCTCACTGTGTCTGGGGGTCACCAGTAGTGCCTGGCACGAACTAGCCTTAATATTTGTTGCACAAGTGGATGAATATGTAAATTGGGGACATGGAGGAACTCCCCAGGTTTGGAAGAATTATGGACAATAACACTGAGCCTGGAAAGGATCAAGATGCCTGTCATGAAGGGGATGTTTGGGTACTAAATGCTATAATAAAGGCACTAAAGTGCATCCTCTGAGAAACAGGCAAATCTTGGACAAATAAGGGAAAATGCCTCCTGTTCATTGACCACTGTTTGCTAATTGGAAAGCCTGACTGCTCAGGGGTCACAGTCCAGCAGAGCCCCTAAATGGTCAACTATAATCCCGCAGATGGGGGCTGGAGAGTGTGAATCCTCCCTGGGGAATGACAGGAGACCCAGGCCCTGAAGCAGGGCAGGCAGGGATGTGCCACGATGCGGGGAAAGTTGTTGGTGGCTGGAAAATGTGGGGAAGGGGGGCATCGGGCGGGGCTCAGTGTAGCGCTAAGGAATTTGGACCTTATCTGGGGGTCCGGGGGAGGGGCTTGGAAGCTAGGGGTGATGAGATGGTTTCTATGATGGGTACAGGCACCGTGGTGTCGTAGTTCCGGAAATGCTTTGGCTTCCTTGATATATTATGCAGAGGGTCCCAGATTGTGGGGTGACAGAAACAATGACTCCTTTGAAGAGGCTCTTTCCTCCTCTGCCTTGGGGACCCCACACTGCCACCTCTACTTCATGGATGACGCTTCATTTATACCTGGCACCGCTCCAGTCTGACCTCTAGGGGGGCCCTCTAGCACATCGGACCTCAACCTCCCTCAACCCGGTTGATCATCATCTGCTCCCTCCTCCCTCCCCCCCCCCCAGCATGCTCACCTCAGTCACCCCCACCTGCTTTCTCCTCCCACAGAAGACTTTCCCTGACTGCCTCTGCCTCCCTCCCCTTCCACATCAGTGACCCCCTGGGCTGGGTGTTTGTCACCCCAGGAAGACAAGAGAAATCATTTGTCCTGACCCTCATATTCCTTCTACTGCCACCAACCTCCCCCCCCTCCGCTGCCCCCAACAGCACAGTGGCAGCTCTGGTTTTACTTCTTCGGGGAATCACACAGAGAGGTCACTACTCTACACAAATGTACACCTGGTCACAGGGGCCCTGACAAAGGGCCCAGCCTCCAGACCTTGGCTCAGCCTCCAGACAGTCCCCTTGTCCCCACCCCCACCCCCCAAGCCTGGACTGAGCTCCAGGCAAATGCCCTGCACGGTGGGCGCTAGTGAGCTCAGTGCATTCCTGAGGCTTCGGGGCAGAGCAGACCCTCTTTTATTTGGGCACAGATTCAGGACCGCTGCTGGTGAGTGAGGGGACAGGTGCGGCCAGAGCTACCTGAAACAGTGACTGGGTGGTGGCCCAGCCTAAAATGACTCTGCCGGCTCGCCATCCTGCATCTGGAAGCTCTCTGAGCTCCACTGTCCTCAGGCTGAACTGACTGCTGGCCTGTAGCCGCCCTGTCCTACTGTCCTTAACAAGGCACAGTGGCCTAAGTGCCCTTTGCCAGGTCAGCTGTTCCCTTTTCCCGTTCCCTTCACGCCCTTCCCTGACCCGTTTCCTTAGCCCTACAGGGACTGATCTGGCAGAGGGAGATGACTCTATATTTCTTTTAATCAAACAAAAAAGCGAATCGCTCGTCCTGAGAATACCCATAGCTTCGCCGCCTTTGGGTCCAGAGACATTCGGTATGCAGTGGGTTTCAATGAGATCTTGAAAGTCACAAAATAGGGTTCACCTAAACCAACAGATCTTGACTCAGTGAAACCGGCTCTCCCCACCCCAAACTCACCCTTCTGGAGTCATATTCGAAATGTGGGGTGCCTGGATGGCTCCGTCTGTTAAGCGTCCACCTGTTGATTTCGGCTCACGGTCTGTGGGCTTGAGCCCCGTATCTGGCACTGAGCTGACAGCGTGGAGCCTGCTTGGGGTTCTCTCTCTCTCTCTCTCTCTGTACTTCCCGTGCTGGCTTTCTCTATCTCTCTCAAAATAAATAAATAAGGATTTAAAACAAAATGTGCAGCCACCTGCCAGGCCAGGGAGTGGGCTAGCCCCGTGTTGCCAGGGAGTCCCTGGGAGGAGCATGGGGAGGCTCTGTACCTTCAGGTCTGGGTACATTTCAGGGGTTCAGCGGCTGGTACAGCCACGCTGTCGGCACAGCCACTCTGTCCTCCCGCTGCCTCGGGTTAGAAAGGGAAGCCACTTTCTCTCTCTCCCTCCCCCCCCCTTTTTTTTTAAGGTTTTATTTTTAAGTAATCTCTACACCCAGTGTGGGGTTTGAACTTACAACCCTTGAGGTCAACAGTTGCATGCTGAACTGACGAGCCAGCCAGGCACCCTGCCACTCGAGGGGATCTTTTAGTTCATCTTGTCCCCAAACCCTTATGTTTTCAGTCATTAAAGAAACACTTCCTGAGGCGGTAGTTTGTATAATATCACGTGCTGGGAGCTAGAATAGAAAGGCGTGTCTGTCTTCTGGCAGGGCTGTGTGACAGGAGGGAGGAGAGGCTCAGAGGTGGAGGGAGGAGTCTGGAAGGGGATGGTGACTCCAGGATTCTGACCCCGGGTGACTGGGTGGGTACTGGTGTGCGCTCTCAGAATGAGGACAATGGAAGAAAGAGCTAGGAGCCTAAAGGTAAAAAAAATCACTGAGCCACAGGCTACAAAGAGGTACTCTCAGAAGCCAGAGTGAATGTACCAGAAAGAGTACTGTACTTCCAGAATTGTAGTAACCGTGCCAGGGGAGGAGCCCCCTTCTGTGTTCCCAGAGACTATCAAGTGCGCTTCTCTTAGCTCTCAGCAGCCTGTGTCAGAGAATAAGATAAGTCTTCCTCTCTTTTGTTGCTGTAGCCCTAGGGACCGTGTTGATTTCTTGCAATTACGAATCCTGCAGTCCTCCTTAAGTGTGCTCTCCCTTCCGTGCCAACATTGCCCTGAGCCCTTAGTTCATTTCCATTATTAAATTCCTCCTGTTGAAAAACCTCAAGTTTTGGGGCGCCTGGGTGGCTTAGTTGGTTGAGCGTCCGACTTTCGCTCAGGTCATGATCCCGCGGTTCGTGGGTTCGAGCCCCGCGTCGGGCTCTGTGCTGACTGCCAGCTCAGAGCCTGGAGCCTGTTTCAGTCTGTGACTCCCTCTCTCTCTGACCCTCCCCTGCTCATGCTGTCTCTCTCTCTCTCTCCTGGAAATAAATAAAACATTAAAAAAAAAAAAAAAGAAAGAAAAACCTCAAGTTTTTCTGCTTGCTTAATCAGAAACTGGTTGAGACCCTTACATACCTACCCAATTGGCGAAAGAGAAAAAGTCTGGTAACACCAAGTAATGGGTAAGGTACGGAGCAATCGAAAGTGCTGGTGGGAGATCTGACTGGAGACCGTCTGAGAAACAGTTTGGCGTCAATTGTTTAAGTTGAAAGTGGAAACGCTGTGACCCAGAGGTTCCGTGCCGAGGTATAGAACCTGAAGAAACGAGCATCAAGATAATATTTGCAAGTAGTATTGCTCAAGAAAGCCAAGCGCTGAAATGATCTAAATGCCATCAACAAAGACATGGATAAATAAATTGTGGTATATGGATTTGATGGACTTTAATACAGCAATGACCATAAAATGAATGACTGCTCTACACATTAGCATAGGTGAATGTTACAAAGATAATGTGAGTGCAAGAAGCAAAATAGAAGGACAGGGCGAAATACTTTATAAGAAGGTCAGGTCAGTAGAGCATGTGACTCTTGGTCACGGTCATAAATTCGAGCCCCACATTAGGTAGAGAGTGTACTTAAAACAGTAAGTCATCAGGGGTGCCTGAGTGACTCAGTCAGTTGAGCGTCCGACTTTGGCTCAGGTCCTGATTTCATGGTTCATGAGTTAGAGCCCTGCATTGGGCACGCTGCTGTCAGCACAAAGCCCACTTCAGATCCCCTGTCCTCCTCTCTGTCTCCCCTTCTCCTACTCTGTCTCTCTTTCTCTTTTTCTCAAAAATAAATAAATGCTAAAAAAAAAAAAAAAGTCAAACCCTTAACAGACTGTACCACCCTGGCGCCCCCATGTGGCTGTTCTTTATAGCCTCTATTTCTATGCTAAGATTTACTATCTTTTCATTCATTACTAGTATATTTTCTTCTCTTATGTCCTTGAGCAGAATTACTATAGGTATTTTTTTAAGTCAATAACTTGTATTATAATTCATGTATTTCGTAGAAACAGGAATGTAGTAAACAGGGTAAAATGAAAGAAATATTTTATTTTATTTTTATTTTTTAATTTTTAAAAATTTTTTTGAGAGAGAGATAGAGTGTGAGCAGGGGAGGGCAGAGAGAGAGGGAGACACAGAATCTGAAACAGGCTCCAGGTTCTGAGCTGTCAGTACAGAGCCCAACGTGGGGCTTGAACCCAGGACCCATGAGATCATGACCTGAGACTAAGTTGGATGCTTAACCAACTGAGCCACCCAGACGCTCCTATTTTTTTTTTTTAATGTTTGTTTATTTCTGAGAGTGAGAGACAGAGTGCGAGTGGGGGAGGGTCAGAGAGAGAGGGAGACACAGAATCGGAAGCAGGCTCCAGGCTCTGAGCTGTCAGCTCAGAGCCTCTGACACGGGACTTGAACCCACGGACTGTGAGATCATGACCTGAGCCACCCAGGCGCCCCTGAAAAAAGGTGTTTAAAGAGCAGCAGAGAATGCAACAGGCTGCCCTCAAGGAGCATAGTGGTGCCCTGCTGTGCCACCCAGAATCTTCCTAAGGGCAGAGGATTGCTTGCACGGTCCAGTGTTGGTTGTGACAGGTCAAGTGTAGCTGAGTTCTTCCCTGAGGCTTGCCCTTCACGAAAGGGAGCCGCCCCGCCCTGGAGTATGCCCTCCTCGGGGCAGTTCTCCGCCCTGACCAGTCCCTACAGGGTTAACAAGGGCTGACCCCCTTACTTTGATTCAGCACCAACCCTCAAGGACCATCTCAGCGGCTGAGCTCCCTATGGAATTGCCTAAGGCTCCCATCTGCCCGTCTAGCTTCTCCCACCCGCTCCCGCGCTGCTTCCCGAGAGCCCTGCCCGCCGGCATCTCCGAGAGACTCCGATTCGGTTTCCCGGGGAAACCCAACCAAAGACGAGAGGCTACAGCTGAAAGGGGCTGGTGGCCTAAAGACTGACGGTTGCTATGACGATGCCGGCAATGATTCCCGGGGCGCATCTCGGCTTCCCTGCGGGCCCTAGCCGCCAGCCTCCCTGAATTAGCGTTTACTAAACGAAAGTTGGGTGGAGGGCTTGGTGGTGGTCGTGTTGGCCTCGGGCACAGGGGCGGAGCAACACCTTACAGTTGGGCCCTGGCACTTCCTCCTTTTTTGGACTCTCCCTCCCACAGAGGTCAGGTCTGTCCCCGCTGCCCTAGGCCCCTATGTCAGGTGCCCTCCCCCCCGCCCCCCGCTCCATTCATTCAGCAAGCGCTGCGGGCCCACGCGGTGCGGGCTCGGATCCCTCGGGCGCCCCCGTCCGGGCCCCTCGGGTCAGCGCCGCACACGTGCGGTAACCACCGCCGGCTGCGGCTGACCCTCGGCCCTTGCACCTTGCGCCTGGTCCTCGTCTCTCGGCTGAAACGGCCGCGCAGCCCCCACGTCGTCTGCAAAAGTCTCCGGGCTGAAGGCGGCGTAGACGCGCAGAGGCCCTCAGACGGGCTCCAGAAAAAAAACTTCAGCCAAGGCCCTCGGGTTGCAAGTGATGAAGCAGGGGTGAGTATTTTAACGCATCCCGCAGCCTCGGGGCGGGCGGGAGGGGGAAACGCTTCCCACCGGCTGAGGTCTGACTCAATTCATTTCAATTTTCCCGCCACTCTTCACCATCCGCCTCTGGCCCTTTGGACGGTTCTGCGGCTCTGATCGGCCTCCCGGTGAGCAAGGGGCGCGGGGAAGCGCGGCGAGAGCGTGCGCGCGGGGACGCGCCCCTGGGGGCGTGGCCGGACGAGAACGCGCGGGCGGGCACGCGCCCCAAGGAGGGGGTCGGAGGGGCGTGGCCAGAGCGGAGCGCGCTGCCGGGCACGCGCCCCGGGGGGTGAGGGCGTGGCGGGAGGAGAGCTGGCGGGCGGCGCGGGCCCGGGGCGTCAGTGGCGTGTGTGTGTAGACGCGCCCTCGCCGCGCCGCCCCTTCCCCGGTCTTCCTCCTTCTAGAACTTCGCGCGCGGGGCCCATCTCCGTGCTGGTCGAGATTTGTGCAACTCTTTTTTGGCGAAAGAGCCTCCTGAAATGAGGATGGCGGGGCGGCGTCTGCTGGTGGCTCGTTGCCCTCGGGGATTCGTAGCTCTGTTAAGCGGCTCGGACCGGGCGGGCTGTTCCCGGGTTCGAGGCTGTAGGCGGGAGCCGCGGGGTTTAGGGTGCATGCGAGCCAAAAGGGGAAAGATGCGACGGCAAGGGGCCGCTGGACAGTCCGCGACGGTCAGGGGCACCGGGGGACCCCGGGCGCGCGGTACTGAGCAGACCTCGGGCGGCGGGGACCTAAGGCGCCGGCGATGACCCCCTTCCAGGAGGACCAGCGGCACTTGCCTCACTGCAGCCCCTGCCAGTCCTGGGATCTCTGATTTTTCTGGAACTTTGTCCAAGTTGGACACATAGTTGATACACTAAGCTTCATCAAAGTAAAGTGAGACAGAAAGGGACTTCCGATTGTAACCCATTTAGTGGTAAGACCCATCTTACGTTTATCACTTAGAGGAACGTACTTACTGGTTGGTCGGTAAAGGGCTAGATAGAAATCGATTTCTATGTCCTTGGTCTTATCCATCCAGTTTACCGTTATGGAAATTACCAGGTAGATAGGAAAGGAGAGCGCATCTCTTCTCCTGTCCATATATTCGATTATATAAGATTTAATAAGAAAACAGGAAAACCGTAAGAAACTGCATTCAGAACATCTGAAGTTATAACCCTAGTCCTTGGCTCAGCGCCCTGTTTTCGTGTCCCATTTTGCAGATGTCCAGTTTGTCACTTGGCTGTCAGATGTCTTGGAGTCAGTCAGCAACCACTGCCTGATTCTCCAGCCTCAATGCCGTGCCTGGCGCAGAGCTGCCTCTGAGCAAATGGGGGGTGGGGGTGGTGGAGGCAAGAGCCTCTCAGAGGCTGTGTGCAAGGTACAACCAGTTTTCCTGGGTTTTCTGGCACTTTCTACACTCGGTGTCCCCTCTCTCCCATCACCTCCAATTCCCAGAGGGAATGACTTCTCCAGACCACATGGACTCTACATTACACCATCGGTCTGAACTGGACTTAGATTCGGCGCCTGTATTTTCTGACAAGCCACCAAGCATTAGAAGAGACAGACCTGACCTCCGCTGGGCTCTGCCATTGACCATCCGGGTCACTTTGGACAGAGCACCGCGTCTTCCTTTGTGGCAGGTTGGAATAATCCTTCCCTCATTAGGAATTATAAGTGTGTGAAGATTGAGAATATAAGAGCCAACGTTTACTGAGCACTTGCTACGTCCAGCAGGGTTCGTAGAAATTTGTGGGTGTTGAATCATTAAATCAATATGATAATGCCACTAAGGTGCCTGGCTCAGTGACCGACATATAATGAATGATAAAAATAGGTTTTCAAAAATTATTCAGGGGTGGCTGGGTGGCTCAGTCGGTTAAGCATCTGACTTTGGCTTAGGTCATGATCTCGTGGTTTGTGGGTTCAAGCCCCGCATCGGGCTCTGTGCTGACAGTTCAGAGCCTGGAGCCTGCTTTGGATTCTGTGTCTCCCTCTCTCTCTGCTCTTCCCCTGCTCGTGCTCTGTCTCTCAAAAAAGGCATAAACATTAAAAAAAAAAAGAAAAGTAACCCTACCTTTTCCTGATCTGGGTCAATTACTCCCACTGTGATGGGAGCTCCTTTAAAAAAAAATTATTCAAGGAGAAAGATTATGGATAAAAAATGTCTTTGTGATCACATTAGCCTGTTGGCAGCAATGCTTATTCACCCAGTCAAAACACTTCCGTTTTACTTACATTTCCTACGTAGATGAAAACTGACGTACAATGTTCAAAATGCATTTTTAACTGCTTTTTAAGCTTCTTGGTGTGATATATTTTAAGAATATGTTGTTTTTATGGTAAGCTGTATACCTCTCATGTGAATATTTATGTCTTGGCATAATTGATTCTATAATGCTTAGGTATTTTCTAAATTAAGCTAAATACTGGGGCGCCTGGGTGGCTCAGTCGGTTAAGCATCCGACTTCGGCTCAGGTCATGATCTCGCAGTTCGTGGGTTTGAACCTCGCGTAGGTCTCTGTGCTGACAGCTCAGAGCCTGGAGCCTGTTTCAGATTCTGTGTGTCTCCCTCTCTCTCTGACCCTCCCCTGCTCATGCTGTCTCTCTCTCTCAGAAATAAATAAAACATTTTTTAAAAATTAAGAAAAATAAATCAAGCTAAATACCTAAAACCGACTGTAGGATTAAACGAAATAATTATTTAATTTTTATTAATTTATTTAATATGCAATAATTTTCTAACGTGTATACAGTATTTAGCACAGTTTTGATATAGTGTGTGCTTAATATGTGGCAGCTACTATTATTATTGTTATTAGTTTGACCTCTGAAGTAAACAGTCAAAAGAAAAATATCCAGGAGATATACAACTTATTTAAAAATATTCTTGGGGCGCCTAGGTGGCTTAGTCGGTTAAGTGTCCGACTTTCATTTAGGTCATGATCTCGCGGTTCCTGGGTTCGAGCCCCGCGTCAGGCTCTGTGCTGACTGCCAGCTCAGAGCCTGGAGCCTATTTCAGAGTCTGTGACTCCCTCTCTCTCTGACCCTCCCCTGCTCACGCTCTCTCTCTCTCTCTCCTAGAAATAAATAAAAATATTAAAAAAAAATATTCTTGAATTAGTTAGTACCAGTGAGCAAATGGTGAAACATGAAATAGGAAACACTAGCTCACATGGCATTCAATATAAAACAGTACTGGGGTGCCTGGGTGGCTCAGTCGGTTAAGCGCTTGACTTCGACTCCAGTCATGATCTCACGGTTTGTGGGTTCGAGCCCCGCATCAGGCTCTGTGCTGACAGCTTAGCCTGGAGCCTGCTCTGCATTCTGTGTCTCCCTCTCTCTCTCTCTGACCCTTCCCCGCTCGCACTCTGTCTCTCTCTGTTTCTCAAAAATAAACGTTTAAAAAAAAACAACCCCAAAACAGTACTGAAAGAGGTGCATCTAACTGCTTTCCGAAGGTGGTAATGTTCTCCGGTACAGCTGGGAAGAGGTTTGCTACTTCTTGGGCTTTGCATGTTTCGTGCAAGACCAGGGCCCTTTGCATGTTTTGTCTTGGCACGGCCCAGGCTTTTTGTGTGTTTAAACATTATTTGAACTAAGTAATCAGAAACGCTTCAAAATGTATGTTACTCTTAAGAACATAGGGCGAGGCTGGCAGGATTGTAAACTTTGCGAAGGCAAGAAGTCTAATCTCTATCTGTGAAGTAAAGGTTAGTTAATATTTTGCAGGGTGGAATGAACTGGTTTTATGGCTGCTTTACTTCTGTTAATTAACAGATTTCATAATGAAAGATCTAATCACGACAAAGGAAGCATGTTTACTTCAGTGCCAAGTGTATCTAGTTTCCATGACTTTGCATTTTTATTTAGCTTTCTTTTGTTAGAGAAATTTCTGAAATCTTCAACAGGCAGCCTGTGGGGGAAACCTGTGCGGTTTGTCTGCCCCTCCCCCTTCCTTTATCTCCCTCCATCTCCTCCAGTCCTCTCCCTCTCCCTCCCTCCTTACTGTCTTCCCCCTCCCTTCTTCCCCTTTATATTTTTTTGGGGTTCATATTCTTTGTGTAGAAATATACCTACAGAAGCTTAAGCGATGGCTTTTTAAAAAATTTTACTTTAGAGAGAAAGAGAGAGAGCATGAGCCAGGGAGAGGGAGAGAGAATCTTAAGCAGGCTTCACACTCAGCAGTGAGGAGCCCGATGCGGGGCCGAATCCCACAACCCTGGGATCATGACGTGAGCCGAAATCAAGAGTCGGATGCTCAACCGACTGAGCCCCCCAGGCGCCCCACAATGGATGTTCTATATTTGGTTTAAAATGACTAGGCACGCCATACTTTATTTGTTTCAGACTTAACACATTTGTTACCAAGTGGCTGTAGAGGCAGCTCCCGTGTCCTTAAGAGCAAGCTTGCTCTGCTAGAGGCTATGTGGCGTTCGGGCCTGGCTCAGCCACTCACTAGCTCTGTATATCTTGAGCAAGGTACCCCACCTTTCTTAGATTCTCATCTGTAAAATGGATTTGATTAAAGGAGCAGTCTGTAGGAGCCATGAGCATGGAATGAGTTAATCTGGCAGCTCCTTGTGTTCAATAAATATTACCTGAAATTATTGCAGTGTTTGTGCCTTGACTTTGGAAAGCATGGCTGAGCATGATGCTTTAAAACTGACAAGCATGAAGGGGCACTTGGGGACGTGTGGCCACCCCCGCGCTGTCCCCAGCCACCGTGCCACACCTTGCATCTTTCAGTCCACAGCCACAGCGTATCTCGGTGACCCCTTGTCAAAGATGAAGCTGGGCATTTGTTAATATGGCAAAAACAGATTTCATTCAGTATCCACTGCATGGGGTGGAAGAGCCGAGCTCCATTCCAACTTGTTCAGGGGTGCAGGGCGTTTTAAAGGGAGAATGAGGGAGCAGGGAGAGGGAGAGGGAGAGAGTCAGACATGAAAAATTACAAAGTGAGTGAGAGGGTTGGTCAATGCCAATGCGATTAGGCTGGCTCACTGGTGATTAGCCTCCCACAGAGCCTGGGAGAGGGGACTTATCCCTCCGAATGATTACATTTCAAAGGAATGGCCTTCAGTCCTTGAGAATGACACTCCTGGGGTGTGGGAGGTATATATTCGTCTCAGAGGGACAGAGGAAGGACTTACAATTGTAAACTTTCCCCGTAACTGCTCTCTGGGGGTCCAGAGGTCTGTCTGCAGTGCTGGCGGGGAGGGTGAGCATTTGAAGGGGGCTGACGTCCTCATGGCCAGGGGCGGCCTGGGCAGCTGGGAACTGAGCCTGTGTTTGTTCAAGTCTTTTAGTGTGGGGTGGGTTGAAAGGGACTATGCTGAAAGTTACGGTTCTTGTGGGCCAAGGTCAAAGCCTAGTGGAGAAGAGGGATTAGCAGACCCCCACCAGAGTCACATTCTATAGCGACCAGCAGAGCCACCTCAGTCCTTTTCATGGCTGCTGGTCCCCTATTGATGGACACGTGGGTATGGAAGCTTTTATAGACCCCAGCTATTTTCAAGAAAACAAATATTAAATGGAAATTGATTTTTCAAAAATGATTAATGTCAAGAAATGGGATCATAATCAATTGGATGCTGAGTTCTTTCTAAGGCTCCTGAGCTGTTCTCCTCATCCCAGGATTAACCTCATAAGCACGTGTGCAGTGAACTGGTTATTACCTCATGCTCTGGGCCCTTCTGCTTGGGTTTAAATCCTCGTGCTGACACTGATGACCTGTGTGCTTGTGACAAGTTACTCTAACCCTCGTTACCTGAAACTGGGTTCGCCTCTTGGTGGGAGGCAGCCAAAAGATGCACGGAGCCAAAGATTAAAAAAAGGGAGAGTTTTACTTACAACAGCTACGGAGACCCCTGGGAATATTTCCCCAAGCAGACGTTTTAACAAAACGGGGACGTTTTAAGCTGAGGATGCAAGCATATTCACGAAGGGGCTTGAACAACAGAGAATAGAGCCAAGAACGGGGATAAAAGTCATCTAAGGTGGCGGTGACGGAGTCCAGGTCAAAGTCCCCTGGGTTGGCAGGGGTCAGCATCGTTCATCCTCTGGCCCCAGGTGCCTTCAGGCCAGCATGTGAGTGCTCAGGGGGGTTTAGATCTTGCAAAGATAGCTCAAGTCTTCACTTTATTATTATTATTAAAAAAATTTTTTTTAATGTTTATTTATTTTTGAGAGAGACAGAGACACAGAGTGTGAGCAGGGGAGGGCCAGGGAGAGGGAGACACGGAATCCGAAGCAGGCTCCAGGCTCTGAGCGGGGGGGGGGGGGGGGGGGGGGGCTCGAACTTGCGAGCCGTGAGATCATGACCTGAGCCGAAGCCGGACACTTAACTGACTGAGCCCCCCCGGGGCCCCTACAATGACTCTTCTTATGTCAAGAAAGCTATGTCTTGTCTTCCTTTTCCGGGGGACCCCTAACTCTTTCTACTTATACCCTCTCTCTATTTTTCTTTTTCATTTGATTTAGTATTTATTTCTAAGTTCAGGTAATATACTTGGATACATAAAAATATTGAAGTGTAAAATATTTTCTGTTTATATCTGATATCTGACTTTGACCTCCAACAATTAATCAAAATTGAAGTAAGTCTCAGATTGAAAAAAAAAGGTAGGTTTGTAAATTTACCTCTTGTAAATTTTTTCTTCTGAATTCTCTACATTAGACACATCAGTCAAACTTTTGGTATATATAGTAATTCACTGGATATAAACATTTAATATGATCTCAATCCAGTTATAGTTAAACATCGCTCATAAAGATTCAAACAGATCCCAAAATTAGAGGACTACAAAATCATAAATCAAATTAGCCCTCTTTACTTACTGAAATGGTATCAATCTTTCTTTGTTTTTGGATCATTATTTTATGTTATTATTTAAATTCAAGTTAGTTAACATACAGTGTAGTCTTGGCTTCAAGAGTAGAACCCAGTGATACATCGCTTACATATGACGTCCAGTGCCCATCCTAAAAAGTGCCCTCCTTAATGCCCATCCCCCCACCCACCTCCCTTTGAGCAACCCTCAGCTTGTTCTCTATATTTAAGAGTCTCATGATTTGTCTCCCTCCTCGTTTTTTTATATTATGTTTGCTTCCCTTCCTTTATGTTCATCTGTTTTGTGTCTAGAATTCCACATATGAGTGAAGTCATATATTTGTCTTTCTCTGACTAATTTTGCTCAGCATAATACCCTCTAGTTCCATCCACATAGTTGCAAATGGCAAGATTTCATGCTTTTTGATCGCTGAGTAATACTCCATTGTACATACACACCACATCTTCTTTATCCGTTCGTCCGTTGACGGACATTTGGGCTCTTTCCATACTTTGGCTATTGTCGATAGTGCTGCCATAAACACTGGGATGCATGCGCCCCTTCGAAACAGCACACCTGTATTCTTTGAACAAATAGTAGTGCGGTTGCAGGGTCGTAGGGTAGTTCTATTTTTAATTTTTTGAGGAACCTCCGTACTGTTTTCCAGAGTGGCTGCACCAGTTTGCATTCCCATCAGCAGTGCCAAAGAGATCCTTCCTCTGCATCCTCGCCAATATCTGCTGTTGCCCGAGTTGTTAGTTTTAGTCATTCTCATGGGTGTGAGGTGGTATCTCGTTGTGGTTTTGATTTGTGTTTCCCTGATGATGAGTGATGTTGAGCATTTTTTCATGTGTCTGTTAGCCTTCTGGGTATCTTCTTTGGAGAGGTGTCTATTCATGTCTTCACTAGATTATTTGTTTTTTGGGTGTTGAGTTTGATAAGTTCTTGATAGATTTTTGGATACTAACCCTTTATCTGATATTTTATTTGCAAATATCTTCTCCCATTCCATTGGTTATGTTTTAGGTTTTTTAAAAAAAATATTTTATAGTTTGTTTATTTTTGAGACAGAGAGAGACAGAGCATGAGAGGGGGAGGGGCAGAGAGAGAGGGAGGCATGGAATCAGAAACCGGCTCCAGGCTCTGAGCTGCCTTCACAGAACCTGACGCGGGGCTCGAACCCACGAACCGCAAGATCATGACCTGAGCTGAAATCGGGTGCTTAACTGACTGAGCCACCCAGGCGGTGCCCCGGTTGTGTTTTAGTTTTGCTGATTGTTTCCTTCGCTGTTCAGAAGCTTTTTATCTTGATGAGGTCCCAATAGTGCATTTTTGCTTTTGTTTCCCTTGCCTCTGGAGACATGTCGAGTAAGAAGTTGCTGCAGCCAAGGTCAAAGAGGTTATCGCCTGCTTTCTCCTCTAGGATTTTGATGGCTTCCTGTCTTACATTTAGGTCTTTCATCCATTTTGAGTTTCTTTGTGTGCATGGTGTAAGAAAATGGTCCAAGTTGATTCTTCTGCACGTTGTTGTCCACTTTTCCCAACACTATTTGCTGAGGAGACTGTCTGTTTTCCATTGGATATTCTTTTCTTTGTCAAAGATTAGTTGGCTGTATACTTACACCCTCTCTGTGTCTAGATGCCCAAACCCATAAAAGGAGTAATGATGTCATAGGGTTGTTGTGGAAATTAAGTTAGTTGATCCATGTCAAGCCCTTAATAATTGTTAACCAGTTTAAAACAAATCTTTCTTACCTCCCGCACCCAGGCCTAGGGGAGTGTCAGGAAGGTTCAAGGATAGAAGTGTTATACTTTCTTTTTTTATAATGTTTATTTATTTTTGAGAGAGCGCGCACACAAGTGGGGTAGGGACAGAAAGAAAGGGAAACAGTATCCGAAGCGAGCTCTGCACTGAGAGCAGCAAGCCTGATATGGGGCCTGAGCAGAAGTTGGACGCTTAACCACCTGAGCCTCCAGGGCGCCTCTGCGACTGTTACACTTTCATACCTTCAGTCTGGAGTATCTTTCCCCTTTTCATGATCCCCCATCATCTCTTTGATCCCGTCAAGCAGTAAACCTTTAAGCACTTGCTGAGGGTCTGGGCCTGTGTGGGATACACAGACCGGGTAAGATGGAGTTTCCTCGTGCCCAGTACACAGTTCCAATGGGGCTTCCAGATCTCCATCAAGTGTCGAAAGGTAAAGGGAGAGCACAGGTAATGGCTTTGGTTCTAATACGTGCCCTACACAGCTGGAGGAGTCCGAATCTTCTAGAAAGGAGGAGTGGGTTTGAGGTAGGTCAGCAAGGATGCTTGGAGCTTACAGGTGGCCTTTACAGAAGACAGGTGCCCCAGGAGAATGAGGAGCCACATTTGCCTGTGGGAGAGAATTCCTCTTTGGGGTCGGAGGGGTGGGGTGGAACCAAATTAGGTGGAAGTTGGGGCGCCTGGGTGGCTTAGTCGGTTAAGCGTCCGACTTTCGCTTAGGTCATGATCTCGCGGTTCGTGGTTTCGAGCCCTGCGTTGGGCTCTGTGCTGACTGCCGGCTCAGAGCGTGGAGCCTGTTTCAGAGTCTGTGTCTCCCTCTCTCTCTGACCCTCCCCTGCTCACGCTGTCTCTCTCTCTCCTAGAAATAAATAAAAAAAAAATTAAAAAAAAAAACAAATTAGGTGGAAGTTTAGACACTAAACACCTCTTTGGAAATGACAAGAGGTGGGGAGCCTGGGTAACTCAGTGGGTCGAGTGTCCGACTTCGGCTCAGGTCATGATCTCGTGGTTCGTGGGTTCGAGCCCCCGTCGGGCTCTGTGCTGACAGCTCAGAGCCTGGAGCCTGCTTCGGATTCTGTCTCTCTCTCTCTCTCTCTCTCTGCCCCTCCTCCCCTCTCAAAAAGAAATAAACATTAAAAAACAAAAACAAAAACAAGAGAGGAAAGAGCCCCTGTGTATCTTAAGCAAAGTCCTGGGTAATTACAGCCTCCTACTACCAGCACCTGTATTAGGATAATAAATACGATTCATGGAATCGGAGGCCTGGGAATTTTTCATGAGAAGGAAATTTCCTTTTAAGTGTTGACTGAGGTCTCAATCTGGGTCCTCGGTCAGGAGGAATTGTGAGTAAAATTGAGATTGTGACATGTTTTACTCTCCTCTCCATGAAAAAAGTGCTAATCTCCTGACCCCAATGACATCTGACATTGGCCTTTCCTCTGTGGTGGAGTCTCCTCCATGAAGCAGGAACCCAGCGCGTTTAACCTTTCAGTCACACGCTGCCGTTACTCAACAACTAGGCATTTGCGCCACGAGTGTGGAAATCCTCCTCCGTGCCGGATGCAGCATTAAGGGCAACAGATAAACAGGGAATTCCAACATGTTCTTGTTTTTGCGGGCTTACGTCTAGTTGAAAACTGACCTATAAATAGGTCGCTAGGGTAGGCCAGGGGAAGGCAAACTTTGTGTGTAAAAGTAGTAAAAGGCCAGATAGTAAACATTTTAGGCTTTGAGGTCACGGTCTCCTTTGCGGACGTTCAGCTCTGTCACCGTAGCGTGCAAGGCCGCCCTAGGCAATATACCCAAGCACGTGCAGGAGTGGGTATAATCACGGATGCTGCGATTTCGGTATAATTGTCACGTAATTCCGTAGCCATTTCATACAATTTCCATGGTCACAAAATACTCTCCTTTGGATTTTTCTTCAACCATTTAGCAATATAAAAGCCATCCCTCACTCATGGGCCACATTAAAACCGGTTGGCAGAGCAGATTCGGGCCGTGGGCCAGCGTCTGTCGGCGCCTCGAAAGAACAGTGACGGACGGAGGTATGACATGCAAAGAACACAGGGCCGGCCGAGGCTCACGTTTCCTGCAGGACCGAGGTAGGCGCAGAGGATGGTTCCAGAAGGAGACGAATTGTACACAGGTTTTGAGAGTTAAGTCCTTGATTGCATGAGGCCAGTTGAAGGGGGGTGGGGAGAGAAGGACAAGCAGGCAGCCGAGCCGCAGGCTGCTTGAGTCAAGGCACAAGGTCACGGGCCTGAAGGGCGTGGCGTCTTTGGACCTGCCACTTGGGTGCAGCTCCAGTGTGGGAAATGGCAAGCGGGCAGGGACCTCGAGCCAAGTTTTGCAAAAGGCCTTTATTGCCGAGCCAGAGTGGATTTTATTCGGAGGCAATGGAAGCCTTAGAAGTTGCCCAGCAGGGAAGTGATTCAAAGCCGCTCCGCTCCGTATTTTATACAGAGCGGAGCGCAAGCAGGGGCAGGGAGGGCAGGTGAGAGAAGGGGGCACGGGAACACTTGGTGGGCAGTTGGGCTGGCGGCGTGAGAACTGGGCTGCGGGCTGTTCCCACGCGGCGTCGTGGGCACTGCTCGAAACGAACGAGCCTTCGGATGGAGTCCAGGGAGTGAAGCCAGAAGGTGGGAGCCAGAGACACAGCCTGCAGGGCACGTGGGGGCTGGACGGGGCACGTAATTTATGGACCCATTCCCTCCTGCCACGCATGTAGGTTGCCAGCATCTGTTGGACTTTTTCTTTTCTTTTTTCTTTTTTTAATGTTTTATTCTATTTTTGAGAAAGAGACAGAGTGAGAGCAGGGGACGGGCAGAGAGAGTGGGAGACACAGAATCGGAAGCAGGCTCTGGGCTCCGAGCTGTCAGCACAGAGCCCGACGCGGGGCTCGAGCTCACAAACCGCGAGATCACGACCTGAGCTGAAGTGTGACACTCAACCGAGGGAGCCACCCAGGCGCCCTGGCATTTTAAACAACGCTGCGGTAAGTACCCAGCCGCTGCACAGTGGACCCCTGCAGCAGATGGCAGGCTCGGGACTTGGCTTATGCAAGTCTGCCAGCTGGTGCCGGATGGAGGCCCGGAGAGCAGGGCCGCCCATGGGAGGGGCCGCCCTGACCACTCACATTAGGGGTGGAAAAGTGGGGCTTGGCTTTGACTCCCAGAGTCAGCAAGCACCTGGTATGGTAGATAAGGCAGGGCAGGAATAAAACGGGGTATAAGCAGGTTCGAGTCCATCAGCAAATCCACTGGCCTTATCTTCAGAATCGATCGAGAGTCAGGCTGTTCTAAGTCACCGGCCACTGCCACGGCCTCGCCCCTGGATGAAGGAAGTAGCCTCTCCCCAGTCTCTGTGCTTCTAGTCTATTCTTCCCAGAGCAAAATGGAATGATCCTAATAAAATGTGAGACCAGGCTGCCCCCCCTCCCCCGCTCATATTCCTTCACTGGCTTCCCAGCAGCTCGGAATTAAGTCCAGCTCTTCACCAAGGTTTCCAGCTTGCCGCTCTAGCTTCTGGACCATTCCATCGAAGGCAGCACCCTCTGCACCCCCATCTCTCTTCTCTGCACTTCCCGGATGCAAGCGCCTCTTTTACTGGCCCCTGGATTTTCTGTCTCTCTCCCTGCGAGAATGGAAGCTTCTTGAGTCTGCAGACTTTGTTGCCTGTTTCATTCCCGCATCCTCAGTGCCTTGCGCTGTGCCAGATGCGTGCTCAGTGAAATATTTGTTTTCTGCAGTTATTCTAGGTGGGGTTGTGCTGATCAGACTGAGCTGGTCGAAAACATCCAGTGGATAAAGAGTGTATCGCGGCTCCACAATAATCCGGAGTGCCGACCGTGTATCATTTCGCCGATTCCGTGGGCTTATTGATTTCAAAACACACTGTTGTGTTTATCAAACACGTTCATTCCCATAGCAAATGGTTATTGAGTACCTGCTGGGGAGGGGGGCGACTCAGGCCGGAAATCCTAGGCTGAGTCCTACATCCGCTGCTACCAGGAGTGTGAACTCAGACAAGTTCTTCACCACTCTGTCCCTCAGTTGCCTCATCTGGAAAGTGGGCACATGAATCGTATTTACGCTACCTATTTGTTGTGAGGCTTAAATAAGTTACTGTCCGAGGAGCACTGAGAGCCGTGCCTGGCACACAGAGTTTGCTAGAATTACTGTAAGTACTGTGACTGCCACGTGTGACTTTTCCAGACAGTTAAGTACTGGGGTGAGAATGTAGTTCTTCCTGCTTAGGAGTCTGCCACCCGGAGGGGGAGCTGAGTAGCAGATACTACTACTAACCTGGAGTAATCCACCTTGCGGCAGGGGGCGCACAGGGAACCTGGGCAGCGTGACTCCCCAGAAGACATGGCTCTGGGTGAGTACAGATGTCAGGGGCACCCAGCTGGCATCTCTGTCCCTCCCAATCCGCCCCCCCCCGTCTGTAATCTGATCTCCTGCACCTGTAACTCGGGGCGCCACGCCCCCTTCTAGCGTGTTCTGTGTTCTCCCGTGACCTGTCTCCCCGCTCCGCATCCCCCTCTGCACGACCTCCCTCGTGGGCTGTTCCTCTCCTGCTTACGGCCATGCAATTGCACGGGATTTGTATTTTGGGGTGTTTTGTTTTCGTTCATCAGGCCTGACAAATCACCAAGCACCCTGTCCTGCAACCCCGCGTGGCCTCCCTGCTGTGCTGGCCTTCCTGTCCTTGGGGCTCAGCTTCCTGGTGACTCCCTTTCTGTCAACATATGTGTGGCCCTGGATGTTCCCTGATTACTCATTTATCTATTTGCTTGTCTCTTCCACTAAGCCGGTGTTTCTAAGCATTTTGGTATTAGGACATCTTTACACTAGTGAATATTGAGGACCTCAAAGAGCTTTGGTTTATGGAGATTACCTCTATTGATATGAAAGCTAAGAAATATTTTTTCTTTAAAAAAATTTTTTTTTAACATTTATTTATTTTTGAGAAACGGAGTGAGACAGAGCATGAGCAGGGGAGGAGCAGAGAGAGAGGGAGACACAGAATCCAAAGCAGCTCCAGGCTCTGAGCTGTCAGCACAGAGCCCGACGTGGGGCTCGAACTCACAAACCATGAGATCATGACCTGAGCCAAAGTTGTACCCTTAACTTACTGAGCTACCCAGGTGCCCCGTAGTTTTTTTTTAAATTTAATTTGATTTAATTTTTTTTAAGATTCATTTATTTATTTTTGAAAGAGAGGGAGAAAGTGAGAGTGGAGGAGGGGCAGAGAGGGAGAGAGAATCCCTACCTCCCCCGACATGATGCGAGCTTGAACCCACAAACCACGAGATCATGACCTGAGCCAAAGTCAGACGCTTTATCGACAAAGCCACCCAGGTGGCTTTTTATTTTAAGATTTTATTTTAAGAAATCTCTACACCCAACGTGGGGCTCGAAATTACAACCCCAAGATCAAGAGTTGCATGCTGTATTGACTGAGCCACCCAGGCGCCCCTAAAGCTGAGAAATTAAAAAAATATGTTATTAATGCATTTGAAAATTACAATAGGCCCATTAAATGTTAACATAAATAGCATATTCTTATGAAGAACAAGTATTCTCCAAAACAAAAATCTCTGTCTGGTTCTAAAGACACAAAGTTGTTAAGACATATTCCTTACCTGTCAGTGCCTTATTGTTTTAACCATTTTTTTAGACGTGTATTTATTTGGGGGTCAGAGAGTAGGGAGGGTCAGAGAGAGAGGGGGACAGAGGATCCAAAGCGGGCTTCACGCTGACAGCAGAGCCCACTGCGGGTCCAACCCACGAACCGTGAGATCATGACGGGAGCCGAAGTCAGACACGTAACTGACTGAGCCACCCAGGCATCCCTGTTTTAAGTATTTGTAAGTGGGCATGTCCGTGGCACTATGTGCGTTCCCACTTTTGTGCAACTGCCACCACCATCCATCTCCAGAACATTTCAGATTGAATCTCTGCCCCCAGTTACACACGAGCTCCCCATGCTCCCGCCCCTCCTTTGCTTGTACTCTGGTCCAAATAATAGAACCAGCTCTCCACTTCCCGGAACAGTTTTCCCTTCCCCTTAGTTAGTATCTACCGTTGGCATCACCAAAAGGAGACATTTTGAATGCCATCTGTGTGTGGCCTGGTGCAGGGACACATGACACAGAGGACACACTCTGCCCTCAGGTCACTTAGTTTTAGCTAGACAGGAACATATGATAAAATGGAACTTATGTGAAAGTGTGTGTTCGTTCAGAAAATACTTGTTGACTGCCCCTCCCCCGCTGATGCGAGCACATGTGGGCACTCTCTCTCTCAAAATAAATAAAAATAAAACATTAAAAAAAAAGAAAATACTTATTGAGTGTCTTTTTTTCATTGATTGCAAAATGCACATTGCACATTTTTTTTTCACGGTTTAGCATCTCTCAAATTGGGATGAATGTCACTATCAATGGTTATCATAGTTCAGTCATCAGCCTTTTATCTTTCTGAGTGGTACATAAATTAATGGCGCATTTTACAATCAAAGGCATCTTAGATGTGATGGAACACGTGTGTCAGGTTCTGTCCAAAGTGCTAGAATCCAGCAGCGAAGGGAACAGACAAGAAGCGGAGCGGGGAGGGCGGGGGCCTGGGTGAAACAGGTGAACGGGTTGGAGAACACACTTTTTGTGACGTGCGCTGAGTAGCGTAGAGAACCGTTCAGTCACTTTAGGGGGACGCCTGGGTGGCTCGGTCGGTTAAGTGTCCCACTCTTGACTTTGGCTCAGGTCATGATCTCACAGTTCTTGAGTACGAGCCCCGAATTGGGCTCTGCACTCTCTCTCTCTCTCCCCCTCTCTCTCTGCTCCTCACCTGCTTGCTTGCTCTTTCTCAAAATAAATAAACTTGGGGGCCCCTGGGTGGCTCAGTCGGTTAAGCATCCAGCTTCAGCTCAGGTCATGATCTCTGGATTCATGAGTTCCACCCCCGCGTTGGGCTCTCTGCTCAGAGAGAGCAGAGATAGCTCAGAGCCTGGAGCCTGCTTGGGATTCTGTCTCCCTCTCTCTCTGCCCCTCCCCCGCTCACACTCTGTCTCTCTCCCCTTCAAAAATAAACACTTAAAAAATTAAAAATAAATAAAAAATAAAAAACTGGCAAGTATGGGAGCACCTGGCTGGCCCAATCAATATAGCATGCGTGACTTTTGATCTCGGGGTAGTAGTTCAAGCCCCATATTGGGCATAGAGCTTACTTAAAAAAATAAAAGAAAGAAAGAAAAATCTAGCTAGTATGTACCTAAAGCCTTGGCAGGACTTTGTACTTGGCTGTTCCCCTCTCCACCGACGACTCAGCGTGCTGTGGGCCTTGGAGAACTTGGGGAGCCGTAGGGTGCATGTTCATCACCTTCTGCTGCAAGGTAACAATATCTTCCATTCCTCCCCTGTTTCACAATGTACGCAGCTACCTTCATAAGTAGCTTCATGAAGTTGCTACCTGCATAACTTCACAGAGATTTGCTGAGTGAAGGGATGTCCTCACTGGGTCACAGCATCCCTTTGAGGCAGATGGGAAAATTTGCATCACCATCTGATGAGGGTGAAGGACTTCTCCAGCGTCACCCTCACATGCAGGGCGGGTCCAGGTCTTCTGACCTGTGGGGCAACGCTCCACACCCCTGGCTCTTGCAAAGAAGTGTTTCCTGGGTCTGAGCAGTAAATACATGGGAACCTTGGCTTTGCTTCCCTTCTAACCGAGGCTCAGTCCAAAGTGCCATCCAAGCTTCAAGGGAAGCTGAAGAACGGTTCAAAGATGGAGGCTACTTGCTCTCAAATAGGCCATGGAAGCTTCCAGAGGTAATACCCTTTCAAAGGGAAAATGTTTTCAATATGCGCCAAACTGTAGCACGGATAACCCCGATGATCTGATCTGGGGCCTTGAGGGGAGGGAGCTTAAGGGCTACTGTTCTTGCTCTTTCTTTGTTGCTCTTTTTAGTGGCCTGGTAAATGTGTTTTTTCTCTTGATGCTTTTGTTCCTTCCCCAGACTCTCTCCATCTTTTCTAGCTCTCTCCAAGTTGATCTGTTTCTCCTTTTTATTCAAGAAGAATCACAAGAAATGAGAGACCTGGGCCCAGAGCCAGGGAGCCTGGCTGGAGCTGTCAGAGGCTGCCTGGGCAGGTCCCCAAATCCTCCGTTACCCAGGAAAGCGGGGCAGGCATTGAGCGAGGATGCTTTCCTATTCAATTCACGGGTGTTTTCAGCATCAGATCGGATCATGGGTGTAAACCATTAAATGCTACAAGAATGCAGGTTTATCTTAAAATAGATTATATTCATCTTCCCTGATTCGATGTCAAAAATTTACCAACCTTTGGGGCACCTGGGTGGCTCAGTCGGTTAAGCATCCGACTTCGGCTCAGGTCATGATCTCGCGGTCCATGGGTTCAAGCCCCACGTCAGGCTCAGTGCTGACAGCTCTGAGTCTGGAACCTGCTTCCGATTCTGTGTCTGCCTCTCTCTCTGCCCCTCCCCTGCTTGCACTCTGTCTCTGTCTCTTTCTCAAAAATAAATAAACATTAAAACAATTTTTTTTAAATTTTACTGACTTTTTAGTTATTTGGAGAGGCCAGTGTAATTCTCAACTGAATCGATTGGACAGATAATCCCAGAAGCCGAGGCCATCTCAGATGCTACATAAAGTTTGACTCTTTCCTAAACACTGATACGAATAGAATCAAGGGAAGGAGGGTCAGCAAAGAGCTGAAAGTTTCACCTACCCCATTACAGATGGTACCACATTTGTACGCAATAACTGGATTTTCTGTAAAGTCCTAATGACTGTGTTTATGGCCTTCTCTTCCTCTGGATGAAATTAACATTTCTTCTTTTTTTTTTTTTAATTTTAATGTTTATTTTTGATAGAGAGAGCACAAGTGGGGAGGGTCAGAGAGAGAAGGAGACACAGAATCGGAAGCAGGCTCCAGGTTCTGAGCTGTCAGCACAGAGCCCAACGTGGCGCTCGAACTCATAAACTAAGATCATGACCTGAGCTGAAGTTGGACGCTTAACCGGCTGAGCCACCCAGGCGCCCCTGAAATTAACATTTCTGCATGAACCAGAAATTAATTCTTTATTTCACCTTTTCTCTCCAGCACTTTGTCAGAGCTTTGCCACCTATGCCCGACAGCACCCCTCTGGCAGGAACTTCTCTCCCGAACGCCCTTGCGCACTTGGGTGCCTTCCCGGCATCCCTGCTGGCACGTGCATCTCACGCTGTCCCCATCCCCACGCCTCATCTTGTCCGCAGGCCTGCTCAGCTCTCAGCCTTCCCCACTCAGTCGGCTGCAGCTCTCCTCAGGCCAGAGCCCCACGGTCATCCATCCTTCTGCCCTCTGTCACCCCAGGGCCAACCTGCTGTGAGGCACCGCTGGCTCGGCGTTAAAATCAGTGCAGTCTGATGTGGCTGTCTGACCCCCATCATCTCAGTGCTGCCGGACAGCGCCCACATCTCCCCTCTGAAACTCGCCACGGTGCCTCAACCTGTCAGCCTCCTCCTCCTGTGTCTCTTAGAATCTATTCTCAACACAGCAGCTGGGGTTCAAAACCTTGTAGCAGCTCCTCTTTTCCCTCCATAATGCCAGTATGCTCTCTCTCTTTTTCAGGTTTATTCATTTATTTTGAGAGAGAGAGAATCCCAAGCAGGCTTCGCACTGTCAGCACAGAGCCTGATGCGGGGATCAAACTCACGAACCTCGAGATCATGGCCTGAGCCTAAGGTGGATGCTTAACCGACTGAGCCACCAGTGTTCTTAAACAGTGGTTTCTCAAGTCGCTTTTGAGGCCCCAGTACCTCTCTGAGCTCATCTGCTGACCTTGACCTTGTTCCTCGTTCTCCAGCCATGCTGGTCTCTGGGAACATGCCCGGCTTCTATCCTTACGCTGAGGACCCCTAGAAGGGAAGCTTGTCCTTCCTCGTTACCCAAATGACCAGCTCCACCACCTGCTTCGAGGCTTTGCCTCGGTGTCACCTCCTCAGCCTGGTCTACCCTGACGACCCGACTCAGAATTGCTCTGCACCCTGACATCTGGGTCCCCCTCACTCCCCCTTGAGTTTTTCTTTCTTCTTCGTATTATCACTTTGTGTTATCGCTGCAGATCCGATTTTAATGACGTTTCATGTCTATTATTTGCTGTTTGTCTCCCTCTGCTGGAATGGAAGCCCTACGAGGGGAGGGGTCTTGGATTCATTCCCAGTGTTTTCTAAGCCCCTGGCACCTAGTAGGCCCTTAATAAGGTGAGTAAACAAATGAATAATGCTCCCAGCCCATCAGCGCGCGCTCTCCCACCTGCTTTCAGCACCAGCTCCTTACTGGGGCCAAGCCTTGCGTTTCAGGCAGATTTATTCTCAGACTTCCAGTTTTTTATTGGGGTGGAGTGGGTGGGGTAGAAGGAGGCAGGATTTTGCACGGGACATTTGGTCTTGAAGAAAACAGTGATTTCTTTTTCCAGACGTTTGGTTATTGGAATTAGGGAATCAGGAATTCTAAAACCTGGGGGCGCCTGGGTAGCTCAGGCGGTTAAGTGGGTTAACTCTTGATTTCAGCTCAGGTTATGATCTCACGGTTCATGGCGTGGGTTCAAGCCCCTCACTGGGCTCGGTGCTGACTGAGGAGCCTGCTTGGGATTCTCTCTCTCCCTGTCTCTCTGCCCCTCCCCCCTCTGATGCATTTTCTCAAAAATAAAGAAATAAACTTTAAAAATGTTTATTTATTTTTGAGAGAGAGTGAGAGAGAGAGAGCGTGAGCAGGGGAGGGGCAGAGAGAGAGGAGACACAGAATCTGAAGCAGGCTCCAGCTTGAGCCACGGGGCTCGAACCCACGAACCGTGATATCGTGACCTGAGCTGAAGTCAGACCCTTAACCGACTGAGCCACCCTGGTGCCCCAAAAATAAATAAACTGAAACATTTTTTTTCTAAGCCTTTGGATAAAGAGAAATGCCTGCAGGGTGGGGGAGGGGAGCAGGATATATTCTTAGTCAGGGTCCCGTGCACTTTACCGACTGAGCCACCCAGGCGCTGGTCCCATGCACTTTAGATAGTCCGTGGCCTGTGCCAAGTCCCAGGTGTGTTCCATGTGCATGTTTGCAGAGAGTGTTCCAGAACCCTCACTACAGCCCGAGGACCTGTCGCCCACAGAAGGTTAGGAGCCCTGAGTCAGGGCAGACCCAAATGTGCCTACTGAGTGCCGCTGACCCCTGCCGCCTTGGCACCCAGGAGCGTCGCTGTGGGCTGGTGCCCCGGTTGCCCCACTTTGAGGCAGTTCAGGAACTGAAAGCCTTCTTGTGAGGGCACAGCATGGATGTGCACTGGAGCGCCCGGGGTTGGACCCTGGTCCGGTGGTGCCTGTGGTGTGGCTCTGGACGAGCCACCTCGCCTCTGGGAGCCTCTGGTCCTTCCTCGTCGCGTGGGGGTGAGCCACGGGCACCCGGGAATTCACGTGAAGATGTAGGCGTCCCCTGGCCACGTGGGAGGTGTGACCATAGGCATCAGGAGCCTCCTTTACTAATAATACGATACTGAGGCTAAATGTCCCATAGAAAGGGTTTGTGTTTCATCCCAAAAGGTGACTGGATGTTGCACGAGAGCCCGGAGTGGGAAGGGCCCACTCAAGAACGCACCGGCCTCGGTTCTGGAAACTACCATGAATCCACACTGTGACAGAGGCTGTGCCAGCATCAAACCCCAGGAGTTTACACTTGAGTGTGTAACTGACACGGAAGATTTGGTTCCTGGAAAGCTGTTAAGAATTAGGTAGAAGGAGGGGCGCCTGGGTGGCTTAGTCGATTAAGCGACCAACTTTCGCTTAAGTCATGATCTCGCGGTTCGTGGGTTCGAGCCCCGCGTCGGGCTCTGTGCTGACTGCCAGCTCAGAGCCTGGAGACTGTTTCAGTCTGTGACTCTCTCTCTCTCTCTGACGCTCCCCTGCTCGCACTGTTTCTCTCTCTCCTAGAAATAAATAAAACATTAAGGGGCACCTGGGTGGCTTAGTTGGTTAAGCATCCGACTTTCGCTCAGGTCATGATCTCGCGGTTCGTGGGTTTGAGCCCCGCGTCGGGCTCTGTGCTGACTGCCAGCTCAGAGCCTGGAGCCTGTTTCAGAGTCTGTGACTCCCTCTCTCTCTGACCCTCCCCTGCTCACGCTCTCTCTCTCTCTCTCTCTCCTAGTAATAAATAAAACATTAAAAAAAAATTTAAAAAAAACATTAAAAAAAATACGCCCTGGGGTGGCTTCCTAAGTGTATAAATTTACCAAAACTCACCAAGTGGTATACTGAAAAACGAGCACACATTTTGGGGGGAGTCTAAGTTACACTCCAGTAAAATTTAAAGAAAAGGTGACAAGGTCCTCAGCATAGTCACTGTGTGCTCAGATATCAGCATTGCTGATAGGGTCAGGTACACCCCGCAGGGGGCTGCCCGTGCAGAGGTGCCTAGTCTCAGTCACTGGGGGTGTGTGGTGGGGGGTCCTGTGTCCGCTCTCAGTGAGCCTGGGAGAGAGGTGGTGCCCCCACTGCAGAGCTCGATCCACCCCCCCCCCCCCCCCACCTGCCCCAGATCAGAGACACAGAAGGCCATGTGCTAAGGGCGACTTCCTCCTCGGACCTGCCCGTTAGCCGCAGTGGGTGGTGGGTACCCTCCGCCCCCCTCATCCTCTGCACTTCCTTCCAGAGGGGCTAGCCGTGCTCCGGCTGCCTGTCTGCTGAGGCTTCTGGAAAGGGTTGTGGAAACAACTCAGAACAGCTGTGTCCACTGAGCTGGGGGCGTAAGTGAGCCCCAGGCCAGGCCAGAGCCTTGACTGCAGGAGGACTGGAGCTGTAGCCTTTCACCTGTGTGGGAGAAGGGACCTGCTGACCCAAGACACGCGCCCTGGGCCAGAGAGCACACCCGAGGCGGGCTTCTTTGTCTCAGCAACCATTTGCTTGCTGGGACACCCCGCCACATTACTGCCCTTTGTAGAATGTTCCGGGCCTTGCTTTTGGCATTGTCACATATATATATGTGTGTGTGTGTGTGTGTATATTCTAATGTACATTTAATACACATATGCATGTATATATAATATACATATTAATATATATACATAATATTCTAATTTTTCTTATTTATTTTTGAGAGAGAGAGAGAGAGAGAGAGTCCTAAGCAGGCTCCATGCTGTCACCACAGAGCCCAACTCAGGATGTAATCCTATGAACCGTGAGATCATGACCTGAACCAAAATCAAGAGTCAGACACTCAACCACCTGAGCACCCCCCAGGCGCCCCATGGGCTATTGTTTTATTTACAAATTGTTTTTAAAGTTTTCTTATATACTTTGAGAGAGACAGAGAGAGTGTGAGTGGGGGAGGGGCAGGGAGGGAGGGAGACCGTGAATCCAAAGCGGGCTGCCAGCCCCTAGCTGGACGAGGGGGTCGAACCCACAAAACCAGGAGATCATGAACTGAGCCGAAACCAACAGTCGGTCACTTAACCGACTGAGCCACCCAGGTGCCCCTATTGTTACATTTTTAAATTGTGGCTGTTGGGGCGCCTGGGTGGCTTAGTCAGTTAAGCGTCCGACTTTTGCTTAGGTCACGATCTCGCGGTTCGTGGGTTCGAGCCCCGCGTCGGGCTCTGTGCTGACAGCCAGCTCGGAGCCTGGAGCCTGTTTCAGTCTGTGACTCCCTCTCTCTCTGACCCTCCCCTGCTCACGCTGTCTCTCTCTCTCTCTCCTAGAAATAAATAAAAAATATTTTAAAAAAGAAATAAATTGTGGCTGTTATATATATGGCACATATACGGTTGCATATATGGTTACATATACGGTTTTAGATAGAAGGCTGAGGGTACCTGTTGGAACTTAATAGATTGTCCTGGGCTCCTCCTTCCATCCCCGTTGAGGGTTTATGGCTCCACCTTTCAGCATAATTCATTCCTTTTCTCCTTTATAGCTCTTGAAAGTTCAAGATGGGGATGTTGTGAGTGCTGGTATATTTTTCTAATACATACCTGCAAAATTAGACACAGACCAGAAACAGCGAGGAATCAACTTTGATGGAGGGTTTTACGCCCCGTTTTCCTATTAAAGATAGCTCCCCGTGTGCCTTTCTCAGACAGCCCGAGCGGGTGTGGCTTCACAATGCTGTGACAAGCGGAGACTGGGCTCCGATGTCCGCCCCCGAGTAAACCTTTGGTGTCAGTAGAAGCACATGTGTAAGCTATACGCGTTCTCACCTCCCACTCTCCCTCTCTCCTTTGCTCCTAGCAAACTCGAGTCAGAGACTGCAAAATGCGTTAATGGGGAGAGAGAAGACAGGAAGGGCGAATTGCTTTAAAAGTCTGGCAAACGTTCTCTTTATGGGAGTGCTCTACATAGATGCCTGTTCCCTCTGCCTCACGATACCGCACTGCTTGCCACATCAGAGTAATTTGTATGTGCTTTCTAGGGCGGCCAATTCATTTAGCAAAAGTGCTTTGAGCCCACGCGGAGCAGGCTGTTGCTGCAGAGGAGGCCCATAGCATGAGGCTGACCTTATGCAGAAGGGGATGGTAATTTTGAATGGGCTTTCCCAGGTGAGGCTTGGGGGTTAGACAAAAGGCTCAGCGGAAGGTGAGGTCGTAGATCCCAGTGTGAGCTGAGCCCTGGACCCTGGGGAATAAGTGAAGGCCTCGAGGAATGAAATGATTTGTCCAGGGTCTCCTGATGTTCGCCTGGAGGTTTTTCCGCTTAGACCATGCCTGCTGAATTCCTGATGCAATGTTTTACAATTTGGAGGAGGGGCGCCTGGGTGGCTCAGTCGGTTGAGCATCAGACTTCAGCTCAGGTCGTGATCTCACAGTTAGTGGGTTCGAACCCCGAGTCGGGTTCTGTGCTGACAGCCTGGAGCCTGCTTCAGATTCTGTGTCTCCCTCCCTTTTTGCCCCTCCTTCACTCATGCTTCTGTTTCTCTCTCTCAAAAAGCAAATAAGCATTAGAAAATATAATTTTTAATTTGGAAGAAAAGTAAAATTTTCATACCCTTAAAACTCATTGGATTTATGTGAAAATGCCATTTCCCAACATGCATACCATGAAATTTTAGTCCTGTGAGATATTATTATGTATTCTCGATTTAAAAAATTCTGTCCAACTTTGGCTCAGGCCATAATCTCATGGCTTGTGGGTTCGAGCCCTGCATCAGGCTCTGTGCTGACAGCTTGGAGTCTGGAGCCTGCCTCAGATTCTGTGTCTCCCTCTCTCTCTGCCCCTCCCCTGCTGCACTCTGTTTTAAGAAAATAAATAAAATGTTTAAAACTTAAAAAAAAAAAACTAGATACAATCTTAGCCTTTTAAGAGAAGCTTGTGTGTAGTTCCTGAATTGTTCAGCTCTCCATGTTTCTAATTTAGTTCTACAGACAGATGAGTGGGTGAGTGTAGAGCCCTGAAGGCTTGTGGCATCACAGAGGAAAAGACAGCTCATGTGGCCACGACAATGTCTGTCCCTGGCTCACTGCGTGGCCTTCTGTATTCCAGGTCTTTCCTCTATAAACTGGGTACTGACGAAGAACTTTGAAAATAGAAAGCAAAAGGGACCCTAAACCCAACCTGGGGATAGTTAAGATATTGAGATATGAGCTATCCTTTCCTGGGTGGCTTAGTCGGTTAAGTGTCCGACTTTCTCTTAGGTCTTGATCTTGCGGTTCGTGGGTTCGAGCCCCGCGTCGGGCTCTGTGCTGACTGCCAGCTCAGAGCCTGGAGCCTATTTCAGAGTCTGTGTCTCCCTCTCTCTCTGACCCTCCCCTGCTCACGCTATCTCTCTCTCCTAGAAATAAATAAAAATATTAAAAAAAAATATTATGAGCTATCCTGTAATCTTCCCCCCAAACGTCTTCTGAAGATAACAGTTTTAAGCAGGGTTTGGCCCCCATTTTCTGTAATTACACAATCATCAGAGGCACAAAGATTCTGGAAAATGTTTCTTTTGCATGTGAATATTTTTGAAATTTAAAAGCACAAACAGGGACACCTGGCTGGCTCCATCAGAAGAGAGTGTGACTCTTGATTTTGGGGTCGTGGGTTCGGGTCCCATGCTGGGTGTAGAGATTACCAAAAATACATCAATAAGTAAACTTTAAAAAACACAAACAGGGACGCCTGGGTGGCTTAGTCGGTTAAGTGTCCGACTTTCGCTTAGGTCATGATCTCGCGGTTCGTGGGTTCGAGCCCCGTGTCGGGCTCTGTGCTGACTGCCAGCTCAGAGCCTGGAGCCTATTTCAGAGTCTGTGTCTCCCTCTCTCTCTGACCCTCCCCTGCTCACGCTCTCTCTCTCTCTCTCCTAGAAATAAATAAAAATATTAAAAAAAAAACAAAAAAACCCCACAAACATATGTCCCATATAGTTTGTCTGTAGTGCATGTCAGTGGAGTTAATGATTTTCCCTTTTATTTAGTATTTATTTAGTAATAATAAATATACATAATATAGAAAATAAGAAAAATTAATAATAAATATTAATATTTACTCATTAATAAATATTTTGCATCTCATGGCAGGGAGCTCAGTCTTGGAACGAGTCCTAGTGTTAACTCAGGATTGGCTTTTGCCTTTGTAAACTCTTTCTGCAAGAAGCCTGAATAATACAAGTTAGATCCAGATCTAAACATTGTCAGAAAGTCCTACCTGCAGAGAACATTTAGTAAGAGATGGTCAAAGATCACGGTTAAAATGATTTTTCTGGTGTTTGAAACTTTATCTTCTGGGTAGGAAAGGATACTTTGGCTTCTAAAGAGCCAAATACCAATCTAAAAAAAAATATATATATATATATATGTATATATATATATATATCATTTGGTCATGTTTTCACAGATCTTTTATTATAAGTTATAATCCTTTGCCTTATAAGTTTAGTGAATGAAAGTAAAACGCCCTTTACTTGAGTGTGGGATGCTAAATACTGCATCTTCATTTCTCCTGGGTGATAGAAATGATAGAAGTTGAAATGGTTTATTTTGGTCCTTAAACGTATTTATAGCATGAGTGAAAACATTTCATGCAGTTCTGAGAGATAGGTACCAGAGGCCTCAAATTTACCCTAACAAAGTTGTTCTTTACAGTTTACACTAGTAGTTTCGAATAAGATTGGAAAGAGGTCATTTAAAATGATTTTGGGGCGCCCGGGTGACTCAGTTGATTAAGCATCTGACTTTGGGTCAGGTCATGATCTCATCGTTCGTAGGTTTGAGCCCCACGTCAGGCTCTGTGCTGACAGCTCAGAGCCTGGAGCCTGCTTCAGATTCTCTGTCTCCCTCTCTCTCTGCCCCTCCATCTCCCCCTCAAAAATGAATAAATATTAAACAAATTTAAAGAATCAAATGGTTACATTTTGTTACACTTTGTTTAATTCAGACTTCCCATGACTCACCCTTTTCCCTAAAGCCGGATCGCCAGATCCTGGGACACCATGGTCCTGAGTCCCAGCGTGTGGGGCAGCATTAATTCCTGACCCAGCCGGTTTGCAGATCAATGATCAGAATGGCTGTGCTGGGTTCTCAGTATGTTCAGAGCAAATAATTTCAAGCTCTCTGTTTCTAAAGTTCCTGCTGGCTGGAACCTTCGGTGGCTTATTTTTTGTTGTTTCCAAGAGGAATTCGTAAAGCATGAGAAATGGACATTCCCTGGGGGACTTCAGGCTGGAGGCAGCGTAGGAAGCCATCCCTCGAGGAGCATCATCGGTGGGGATCCCTGAAGCGCCCAGGTCCTCCGCGGAGCGCCAGGGGGACCCGGAGCCTTCAGGGCCCGTCCAGCGGGGAAGAAAGGAGAGTGACATACAGCGCGCTGGGGATTTTGTAATCATGGAGTGCGGGCTCAGTGGGAATAAACAGAGGCGCTTTGCAGACAGAAAGGGGCATGAGGCGTTGAAGAGAACAATTGCGTTTTGTGAGCGTATGGTGACAGTGAAACCCCTGCGTGTCCCCCTTCTGAGGCCTGCCTCTGCCATCTCAGGAGCCAGGAGACCTTGGAAAGGAGAGGGGGACTGAGCAGAGGGAAAGCACCTGCTGCCTAAAGCCGGCACGGCCTGGGACCCGGGCTCATTTTCTTTCCTTGTAAAGTGAATTCCCCAAAGGGCTCCCACGCTTTCGCTCAGCAGAGCACCGGGAAAGACATTTAAAATGTATTCCATTGTCTTTCCAAGTGACAGAGTGGCCTCCCACAGCAGCACCGCAGCCGGTTTCCACGTGACTCTGTGCAACCACGGGAGGGCGGCACCCCTTCTCCTCTTACAGCGCGGAGATAATGAGTAAGAAGGAAACGAAAGAAGAAAAAGTGCTCCTTGCAAAGCGCTGACTATTATAGGCTCTCCGTGCGCTGTGCATCCACCTGCTGAGGAAATCGTGGCTTTGACGGTGGAGGAACTTGGCGCCACGCAGTTCATTTGCAAGTTCAGGAGGCCGGAAGGATAGGAACTCGCCGATAACCGAGCTACCAGGCCAAGCGGGCAGTGTTCGCAGGCGTGCAACCTGCTTTAAACGTCTGGGAACTTCTTCTCTTCGCTGTCCGCTGCCCACCCCAGGGCAGTGATATCCCACACCCCCTGGGCCCTGGATTGGCACTTCTAGGGCTACCTGGACGTGGGACCCTTGCTTGCTTCAAGACCAAAGTAGACCCGCTAGCTGGTGGGAAGTCCTTCTAAGACTTGGGTGCAGACAGCCTGGCTCAGGCAGGGTGGGAGATTAATTAGAAAGACAATAGAGGCATGATTCCAGAGTCTTCCTTTAGTCACATACTTGTTGTGGCCTGGAGGAAGTCCTCTAAACTTCCTTTTTGAGGGGGAGATGGAGGAATAGAGAGAGAGGGAGACACAGAATCCAAAGCAGGCTCCAGGCTCTGAGCCGTCAGGACAGAGCCCGGCGCAGGGCTCGAACCCACAAGCTACGAGATCATGACCTGAGCTGAAGTCAGACGCTTATCCGACAGAGCCACCCTGGTAGCCCAAAAACAAAATCTTAAAAAATTTCTTTTCAAGGCCCCACTTGCCTCCTTTTCCAATGGAGGGTGGCCAGTGGCTTCCCTGGGTTCTAGGCCTTTCTGATTAACAGGATGCAGCAGTGAGTGTCTCCGGCGGATGACAGTACAAAACTGAATATTCAGTGTCTCCCCTTCTCCTGGAGCCTCCTTTGCCCTTCGGCCTGAAGCCAGCCAGCAGCTTGGGGCATAACCATTTGGTAGGGTGAGTCTGTGTGTATATTAATTAGTTGGTACAAAGATCAAACTCCGATTCTACCCTGATTTTCTTTTCTTTTTTTTTTTTTTTAATATTTTATTTATTTCTAGGAGAGAGAGAGACAGCGTGAGCAGGGGAGGGTCAGAGAGAGAGGGAGTGACAGACTCTGAAACAGGCTCCAGGCTCTGAGCTGGCAGTCAGCACAGAGCCCGACGCGGGGCTCGAACCCACGAACCGCAAGGTCATGACCTGAGCGAAAGTCGGACGCTCAACCGACTAAGCCACCCGGGCGCCCCGATTCTACCCTGATTTTCTAAGAGAAGCACTTTACAGGGAGAATGACCCAGAAAGGAGGTCCCTGTGTCCAGTCTGCTGGGAAACCGCATCTCAGAAAGACTTATTGGTAAAAATTGTTGTGACCGCAGTCACAGTCTGGGCGAAGGGGCATGGGGATGAAGAGGAGGGACAGCTTACGTGCAGACACACAACCAAGAAAAGTCGGTCTGAGAAGGTGGCTCCAGGGTAGGGCAGCTCCAGAGGGTGGGGTGGGCCGGAGAGCCTAGTAAGAGGGGTCAAAGGGAACTGAAAGTGCACTGGGTTGGACAGTGTCCCTCAAATATGCATGTCTTGGGGCGCCTGGGTGGCTTGGTCGATTAAGCAACTGACTCTTGATTTGGGCTCAGGTCGTGATCTCATGTTTTGTGAGTTCGAGCCCCGTGTTGGGCTCTGTGCTGACAGTGCAGAGCCTGCTTGGGATTCTCTCTCTCCCTCTCTCTCTCTCTCTGCCCCTCCCTCATTCTCTCTCTCTCTCAAAATAAATAAACTTTAAAAACAAAACAAAAAGCAAATATACATGTCTACCATGAACCTGCAAAAGTGACCTTGTTTAGAAATAGGATCTTTGCAAGTTAATAATGAGGTCTGGCTGGAATTGGGGGGGTTCCCAATCCAATGCCTGGTGTTTTTATAAGAAGGAAATTTCGGGGGCTCTTGAATGGCTCAGTTGGTGAGGCATCTGATTCTTGGTTTCGGCTTAGGTCACAATCTCACGGTTTCGTGAGTTCGAGCCCCACATCCGGTTCTATGCTGGCGGCATGGAGCCTGCTTGGGATTCTCTGTCTTCCCCTCTCTCTAGCCCACCCTCACTCATGCTATCTCAATCTCTCTCAAAATAAATAAACTTAAAAAAAAAAAAAGAAGGCAATTTAGACACAGAGACTCTGACACAAAGAGAAGAAGTCTGTGTGAAGATAGAGGCAGAGACCGGACTGAGGCTCCCACAGGCCAAGGACTACTGGTGCCTCATCTGCTTTTGCTGCTGTAATTAAACACTGCAGACTAGCAGCTTACACACACATCTGTCACCTTCTGGAGGCTGGGAAGTTCAAGATCAAGGTGCTGGCAGGTTAGGTGTGTGGTAAGGGCTTTCTTCCTGGTTTTCAGGCCGTCTTCTTGCTCTGTCCTCAACATCACTCTTGTCTTTTCTTATAAGGGCACTGATCTTGGGGACGCCTGGGCGGCTCAGTTGGTTAAGGGTCAGACTTCAACTCAGGTAGTGATCTTGTGGTCTGCGAGTTCAAGCCCCGCGTTGGGCTCTGTGCTGACAGCTCAGAGCTTGGAGCCTGCTTCGGATTCTGTGTCTCCCTCTCTCTCTGCTCTTCCCCTGCTCATGCTCTCTCTCTCTCTCAAAAATGAATAAGCATTAAAAAAAATTTTTTTAAGTGGGGGCACTAATCTCTCTCATCATGGGCTTCCACCCACATGTCCTCAACTAAACCTAAGTAAGTACTTCCCAGAGGCCCCACCTCCTAATACCATCACACTGGGGGTTGGGGTTTCAGCATATGGGGGGAAGGCCCAGACATTTCATCCATATCGGCCCCAGAAACCACCTAGAAGGGGCAAGGAAGGAGCTCCTCCCAGAGCCTGAGAGGGAGCATAGCCCTATCGAAACCTTGATTTGGGACTCTGACTTCCAGAACTGTGAGAGAATAAATGTTTCCTTTTCTTTATTTTTTTAAATGTTTTATTTATTTCTGAGAGAGAGAGACAGAGACAGAGACAGAGACAGAGTGAACAAGGGAGGGGCAGAGAGAGAGGGAGACAGAATCAGAAGCAGGCTCCAGGCTCTGGGCTGTCAGCACAGAGCCTGACGTGAGGCTTGAACCCACGAACTGTGAGATCATGACCTGAGCCGAAGTCGGACGCTTAACCGACTGAGCCACCCAGGCGCCCCAAGAATAAATGCTTTCAACCACCCGGTCTTCGGTCATCCGTCACCAAGGCCACTGGAGGAAGCTAATACGGAAGGAAAGGAGTCTTCGGAATGAGCTCCACCTCTGTCGCTGCCGGGGTCTCCTTCCCTCTCCATCCTCTTCCACCAGGGTCTATGGGCCACCCACCTGCAGCCCCCCCGGGGGGGACTCCCACACGGACTTCACACACAGGACCTCACGTGCTTTCTGGGTGCAAGTACCCAAACCCTAGCTGCTCACAGAGAAGGGTGGCAGCAGCTAGGAGATGGGGCATGTTTTGAAGTCGATGCCTGATGGAAACCTTCTCATCCGGAGCGAGTGGACATTTCATCGTAAGAGCTGTGTGGACATTTTCCAGTGACCTACCCATCATCATCCCAGATCTTGTTCTGTTTGTTTCCCCACGTCCTGATGGGTTTGAAAATAAACCCACCCCTTCTCTTTAAAGGTAAACCCATCCATTTGGCACACGTAAAAGGCGGCCTTATCCGTGCAGAAGACGTACCTGCTTTAGACCGCAGCATCACAAACAACCTCGAATGCAAGCCCACAAGAACCGCGCATTATTAAAATGCAGCCGCTTCACGCACAGAACCAAGGCACCAGCGCGGGAATCATACATGACCTAGACCGGGAGAGAAAGCCAGAACGTCTGCACTATCCGGTTCCTGTCTTGCTCCCCAGCCTCACCGGGGACCATTGTCCTCTGTAGTCAAGACACTGTAGCTACTCTGGGCTACTTCCTGCTTCTTGAGACGCCAAGCTCTCCCTGCCCCAGGGTCTTGGCACGTGCTACTCCCTCTGTCTGAAATGCTCTTCTGGCCCTTCACATCGCGGCTCCTTCTTGGCCTTCTTACCTTGCCTTCAATGCCAACTCTTCAGAGAAGCCCTTTCTGATCGCCCTTTCCAAAGTAGCAGCCCCACTGTGGTAGCAGAAGGAGCAGAGCCGAGAAGAGAGAACAGCACACGCAGAGGCGGGCCCGGCCGCCTAGTCCCTCATCCAAACCAGGGTCTTTGAGAGGGAAAGTGGCCCCGTTAATAACTGTGCCAGACCAATGGCCACATGGCTGGACCCAGGTCCCCTCTCAACGGCAGGGTCCTTGGCCAGCGGGGCACCAGTCGGCTAGACCACAGCGAATGAAGGGAGGAAGTAGGATGGCGTCAGAGAGGCTGCTGGTGTGTCTGGCAGGAGAGACGGAGAGAGAGAATCTTAAACAGGCTCCACACTCAGCCCGACATGGGACTCAATCTCATGACCATGAGATCACGACCTGAGCTGAAATCAAGAATTGGACGCTCAACTGACAGAGCCACGCAGGCGCCCTGGGAACTGGTATTTTAATTGTCAGTGTGCCGGTAGGAAACCTGAAACGAAATGAATTAAACAAATGGTTTGCCCAAGGTCATTATGGGCTCAGGGGCAAAGCGGGGCCTCAGTCTGGGTGCCCTGATTCCACCTCTGCACTGCCTGCCTCCCCGCCAGAGGCCTCTGAATTTCACATCCTTGGTTCATTTCCTTGCCTTTGTCTGTAATTTGGCGCCATAGCGAAGTAGTGGTCTTGGGGGTGCCCGGGCTAGAAAGCGGAGGCACCAGTGACAGGGAGTTGATCTCCCAGAGAAAAGCTCTAAGAGCTCCTGATGGGAGAAAGGGCCCTGACCTCAATCAGGAGCATTGAGACAGGCAGAGCCTGAGGATGGTCTTCCAAAGCTCCGACTTCATCCCGATCGCACAAGGGCAGTCTGGCCAAGTTCTCTGTCCTAATAATTTAGGAGGAAAGCATGAATTTTTCTGAGTTGCATTAAGAAGCTACTGTTTTTCTTTCCTTAATTCTCCGTCCTCCATCAGACCTCAGCCAGCAGTGCTGCCTGGTGAGACACCATGGAGCCCCGACAGGGAGGGAGGGAAGTCAGGAGCCGGCCGCAGCTTTAGGAGGAGATTCCATGATTGTCTGTCCCTGTCCAGTTCATGTACGGTTTCTGCATGCTTGCCAAACACAACCTTCGTTGTGTCTGTGCGGCAGCTGCACTTTAAGGAACGGTGATTTTTGTGGATTTGCTTTATGAAGTTGTTTGAGAAGTTGTTTGATAGAGAGTGCAAGCAGGGGAGGGGCAGAGAGGGAGAGAGACGGAGGATCTGAAGCAGGCTCTGCGCTGACAGCAGAGAGCTCGATGTGGAGCTCGAACTCACAAACTGCAAGATTGTGACCCAGCCCAAGTTGGATGCTCAACCGACTGAGCCACCCAGGTACCCCAATATGACAGTATTAGGCCAATAACTGCTACTCACGGATAAGGTCACCTTTTAAACTTGCTGAATGGACAGATTTACACTTCAGAGAGAAGGGATGTACGTATTCGACCAATTCTTACATAATTATCCTGAGACACTGAATATAAAAATGGGCAATGGCCGAAGCACATATAAAAATAGAACTTTGTTTTTTTTTTAATATTTTTATTTATTTCTAAGAGAGCGAGAGAGACAGCATGAGCAGGGGAGGGTCAGAGAGAGAGGGAGTCACAGACTGAAACAGGCTCCAGGCTCTGAGCGGGCAGTCAGCACAGAGCCCGACGTGGGGCTCGACCCCACAAACCGCGAGATCATGACCCAAGCAAAAGTCGGACGCTTAACCGACTAAGCCACCCAGGCGCCCCTAAAAATAGAACTTTGATTCACAGGCTGCAGCAGCCTGCCCAGGAAACCAACCCCCTTACCTGCAATAAACAAGCCAGGAAGCCAGGCTGCTGTAAATCAGACTTGCAGGGAGTCAGATTCCCGATCTCTGGTGGCAATCCACGAAGCTAAACAGCTTCCATAACAATTGACCCCAAATGGCCAGATCTAGATGAATAACTGACAGCTTCCTTAATTTTTGTCACCTCCCCTTCCAATTTAGGACCCACTGGAGAAAGCCAAGCATGTTCCCCTAACCAATCACGTAGGACACCCCTTGTTGTTAGTCGCTTCCCAGGCTAACAGCTTCCCCAGGGCCAACAGCGTCCGATCAGGTCATTCCTGAAGCCTTCCCCTTTCCCACTATAAACCTTCCCCACTCTGCCTGCCTTTGAATCTTTGCCAAAATGCAGGTGACACTGGCCCACTCCTTTGTAGCAAGTTCAGGAGAAATGACCTTTGCTTTTCTCCTGTGGTTGGTCTTTGTTTATTTCCACGGTGAGCAGAGGGCTAATGAGGCTTAAATACACATGCACGCGTGCGTGAAATGTGTATGTGTGAATGCATGCATACACACAAACAGGCAGCACTGAGTTAGATACTACTTTAAAAATCAGTTTTGGGGTGTCTGGGCGGCTCAGTCGGTTAAGCGTCCGACCTCGGCTCAGGTCATGATCTCACGGTTTGTGGGTTCGAGCCCCGCATCGGGCTCTGTGCTCACAGCTCAGAGCCTGGAACCTGCTTCAGAAACTGTGTCTCCCTCTCTCTCTCTCTGTCTTTATCCCACTCACCTTCTGCCTCTCATTCTCAGCAATAAACAAACATTAAGAAAATTTTTTTTAATAAAAATCAGTTTTAATTTGCCAATAACCGAATTTTAATTCCAGGATTCTTTGGCAAAGATCGCTGTAAAAATTTGTCTCAACAAAATGCAGGCTCTTTCCAGGAACTGCTGTTCTCCAAATGTCGTGGTTCTAACTTTGCGGAGTTATCTTCAAAGTGTGACCTCTGCTTTGTTGGCAAATGAGTGGCGGGGAGGGAGGGGCTGGGCCTGGGCCTGAGGGGTGAACCAAGGGCTGAACCCCCACTCCCACCCCGCCCCTCCACTTCTCCTCTGCAGGCTTAATGGCTGTGACAAACCACAGGTGGGCAGAAAACCCCAAGGCTCCAGGTACTACAGAGAAAGAAACACGGAGAGGGATGTGGGGGGGTCAGATGGGGAAAGAGAAGACCGGGTGAGGTGGTAGTTGCTGGGAGGGAACGGGGAATTAGTCAACCTTGAAAATGGACCTGGGCCCCTGTGACTGAAAGAAATAGAGGTAGCCTTCCAATAAACCAGCTACGGCCAAGTACATAACATTTTTATTAAAAATCTAAACTCTCACTCTGGCCTCTAAGCCAACCAGATTTAGCATTATGACTTCCTGAGACTGGCCTTGCCTGCTTAGAGTCAGAGTCCGGCAGTGATGGGCAGCGGAGATGGGGAGTGGGGGGGGGGGGCAGGGAGGGGCGGGGCAGGGGGGGCTGCTGCCTGGGGTTATGTGCATTGGAATCCTTAGGACCTGGGACCGAGGTGAGCGATCTGATGCTTTGGGATGTGTCTGTGCCACCAGCCGTCTGACACCACCCCGTGGGTCCCACCCCGTGTCCCTCTGTCCCAGACACCCTCCCTGCCCCTCTCCATCCCGGGGCGGGCGCCCAACCTCACCAAAGCTCTTCGGATTGGGTGCTTTGTCACCATAATGTTAGTGACTCAGTGTTTCCTTTTGGTGGTACAATTTTGGGGGGCAGGTGAAACTCTGTGCTCAGCCCCCACATTCAGATTTCCAGCATCTGATTTCAAGTGTGTGTGAACTCCTGTGTTTCGTTATTAAAATTGCCATTTTCAGGGCACCTGGTGGCTCAAGTCGGTGAAGCGTCTGACTTCAGCTCAGGTCATGATCTCGCCATTCGTGGGTTCGAGCCCCGTGTTGGGCTCTGTGCTGACAGCTTGGAGCCTCGAGCCTGCTTCGGATTCTAGGTCCTCCTCTCTCTGCTCCTCCCCCACTAGCGCTCTGTCTCTCTCTCAAAAATAAACATTAAAAAAAATTTTTTTTTAAATTGCCATCTTCCCTGCTGGGGTTCAAATCCTGACTCCACCCCTTACTCATCCACACCATCCTTGTGCAGAATGGCAGAGCTAAGTGCAAACTTCGCCTGGGCGATGAGAGGTTTAAATGAGTCAGTGCTGGGGCGCCTGGGTGGCTCAGTCAGTTAAGCGTCCAACTTCGGCTCAGGTCATGATCTCATGGTTTGTGGGTTCAAACCCCACATCGGGCTCTGTGCTGACAGCCAGCTCAGAGCCTGGAGCCTGCTTTGGATTCTGTGTCTCCCTCTCTGACCCTCCCCTGCTCATGCTGTCTCTCTCTCAGAAATAAATAAAAACATTAAAAAAAAAAAAAAGAATCAGTGCTTAGCGGGGCGCCAGGCACACAGGAGCCACAGCAGACATCTTAGCTATTCATATACCAAGCTGTTAGCGCAGATGGGGATGGAGGCGCCCAGCGGTGGGCAGCGGTGCCATCCTCCCTCAGGGCTCGCGGGCTGCCCGGGGAGGCCTCGGAGATGTAACTGGCCAGCGCCGGGATCTGGCCTCAGCGTTTCTGAAACGGTGGCCCCACTTTGACTGTGACGCTGGGGTAGCCTAGGAGACAGGGCGGCGCCTTTTGTGTTCTGGCTGTCAAAGCGGCCGCCTGCTCATTAGTGATGGGCCGGCCCAGCCAAGGGCCCAGCATGAATTCTGGGTCTAGTGGGCACTGGAAATGCAGGCCTCACGTTCAGAAAGTAAAAAAAGGTGCCGTGGGAGATACTAACATGCAAAGCTTCCCCTTTTCCTCCGAGGCCTGTCAGGATGCTTTCTGTTTGCTGCTTAATATCGTGCCCTCTCGGGCATGAAGGTGCTCAGCTAGGAAGTGCCGACCCTCAGAGGCTGTGCCAGGACCCCCTGTTGCCCTAGCGGGGGACCAAAGTGCCCCCAGGGGGCCGGAAGTCAATCTCCTTTTCCCCCCTGGACCTGTCACCCCAGCTCCTGGTGGATGGGGAAGCCCAAGGGAATGCAACTTGGTGCAAGGATAAGGGGCTGGGCGGATGTGTGTCCACACCGACTTGAACCACGGCAGGGGCACCCCAGGGCAAGGACAGCTGCCACCACGTCTGTCCTGAGGCCTCTTCCGGGAATAGAGGGCCAGAGCAGCACACTGGGCTCCCCTGTGCCCCCCTCCCATCAACACGACTGCATCCCCAGCCTGGGCTGAGAGCAGAGCAAGCTGGGGTGGGGAGGGGGGAGGCCAGGGGGCAGGTGGCTGAGAACTGTCTAGTCCAGAGAGGTGACAGGAGGTGGGACTGCCCTTGCGCCAGGCTCCCAGGCCCCCACACTTCCATTGTCCCATTAGACTTCACGTATAAGACATAAATTCAAAGGTGACATTATTAAGAATTTCAAGATAGTCACCATGGAGCATGAAACTCTAAATACAGGCCTTTCTGAGCCTGGGGCCCTGCATGGCTGTTTGCCCATGAAGCTGGCACCCTGACCCCCAGCCCCTCCGGCTCCTTGCACACCCAGCCCCTCCGGCTCCTTACACGCCGCTCACGCCTCCATCGTGGGATAAAAATCTTCATGCTGTAAGCTGAGGAACGCAGACATGTAACTGAAAATGATCTGTAACTGACTCTGTCTTGCTCACAAGTCCCCACTCCCACCAAGGGCAGAAAAAGAAAAAAAAAATTAAAATACCATGAACTTGCTGATCAAAGCTAACTGTCTTTTCAGGCATCAAAAACTCTTACATTAACTCAGATGCATCAAGATGATAGCTACATTCAGGTTCAGGTTCCCTGTTAGGGCTCCTTTTTATTTGTTTGTTTATGAGAGAGCCAGACTGATAGAGTGTGAGTGGGGGGAGGGGCAGAGACAGAGGGAGACACAGAATCCGAAGCAGGTTCTGGGCTCTGAGCTGTCAGCACAGAGCCCGATGCGGGGCTAGAACCCGCAAACCTTGAGATCATGACCTGAGCCGAAGTCAGATGCTTAACCGACTGAGCCACCCAGGCGCCCCTGTTAGGGTTCCTTCTGCTTCTTCCCAAGACAGGGTCCAGGCTCTAGGCTCCTGGCTCTGAGACATGTGGCTGGGGTGGTTCCTGGCTGCCTGTCATGTGCTCACTGTCCTGCCTGGTTCTTGGGTTCCCCGCCGGTGTCCTTGAAAACCACTCCCCGGGCAGCCCCGTGTTCTGGCGCTACGTTCGTGCTGGGCCTTCCCACTGCTGTTTGGATCCTCCCATCAGATCTCCTGTCTCCTCCTACCTGATGGGAACTCCCCCAAGTCCCATTCTCTGGCCCTGTACCCTGCTTATGTCCAAGTCAGCCAGACTCATTGTCATTTCTTAAAGGGAAGCCTTTGGAACTTAGAAAGTCCCTTTCTTCTCTGAAACAAGCTCAGTTTAAGACTATTGTGCGCTCAGAGTTGCTCCAACGCTCAAAAGGCAAAAAGGTCATTTTCTCCACCCTCTTGTTACATTCCTTCCATGGAAATCACAATCCTCCCTGAGGCAAACAGATCCCTCTGGTTGAATAAGAGAATGAAAAAATATTAAGACATTAAAAAGTGATTCCTTTTTTACCGCTAGCGTGGCACTTACTTGCCACAAATGTTTTGAAATGGTTTCTTTATCTGTCTTCCCAAATAGTGTACTTACTTAAAGGCAGGGGACAAATATCACTCATTTTCTATGTCAAGTACCTAAATATTGTGCCTGGCACTTTATAGGCTCTCAGAAATGATGGATGAATGGACGGGTGGGTGGTAGATGGAAGGAGGGAGGGAGGGAAGGGTGAGTGGATGGATGGATGTGCGGGTGGATGAGTGGATGAGTGGAAGATGGAGCGAGGGAGAGAGGAAAGGGTAGATGGGTGAAGGATGGATGGATGGGTGGGTGGATGGGTGGATGGATGGACGGGTAAGATCAGTGTATAGATGGATGGGTGGATAAATTAAAAAGTCTTCAAAAAAATGCCTAGCAAATGTCTATTTATATCTCATTGGCCAAAACAGTGTCACATGCCACCCGGAGATGCAGGCGAACCTGTACATATATTATTGTAGTTGTGGTCATTTAAAAACATTTCTTGGGGCACCTGGGTGGCTTAGTCGGTGAAGCGTCCGACTTTCGCTCAGGTCATGATCTCGTGGTTCGTGGGTTCGAGCCCCGCGTCGGGCTCTGTGCTGACTGCCAGCTCGGAGCCTGGAGCCTGTTTCACAGTCTGTGACTCCCTCTCTCTCTGACCCTACCCTGCTCACGCTGTCTCTCTCTCTCTCTCCTAGAAATAAATAAAAATATTTAAAAAAAGAAAAAAACATTTCTTTTAAGTTTATTTATTTTGAGAGACAGAGAGAGCAGAGAAGGGGCAGAGAGAGAATCCCAGGCAGGCTCTGTGCTGTCAGTGCAGAGCCCGATGCAGCACTCGAACTCATGAACTGTGAGATCACGACCTGAGTTGAAACCAAAAGTCAGATTCTTAACCAGCTGAAACACCCAGGTGCCCCTCTTTGGGGTCATTTTAAACAGGGCATCTTATTATCCTGAAGAAAATTATGTTTCTCTTGGTAAGGAAGAAGGACAGAGTGGATAGTGGGCATGCTGCAGGCAGCAACAGCCAGAGGATTTGCATTTTAGCTGCACCTTGCAGGAGACATAAGAAGAGAAGGGTGTTTTGAGCCAAGGAAACAGCCTAACCAAAGATATGGTGGCCAGAAAGAAGCTGGCAGGTGCAGGGAATGGCTTGTAGTAAGTTCTGTATAAATGCTATTCCACTGCTGTTACTACCCAGGCAGAAGCTGCTGTAGAAAAGGTTTGTATTTTAACCTAAACTGTAAATAAATATTGTGTTATAGAATGAGGTGTGAAAGACCATACATATGAGCTGTCCTCATTTATTTTTTAAAAAACATTTGAATGTTTATTTTTGAGAGAGAGACAGACAGAGCGCAAGTGGGGGAGGGGCAGAGAGAGAAGGACACACAGAATCTGAAGGAGACTCCAGGCTCTGAGCTGTCAGCACAGAGCCCGATGCGGCGGTCAAACTCACGAACCACGAGATCATGACCTGAGCCAAAGTCAGATGCTTAAGCAAATGAGCCACCCAGGTGCCCCAGTCCTCATTTACTTTTCAGTTTATTTATTTTGAGAGAGAGAAAGAGAGCGAGTGGAGGAAGAGCAGAAAGAGAAGGAAAGAGAGAATCCCAAGCAGGTTCCACACCCCTAGCACAGAGCCTGATGTGGGGCTCAATCTCCCGAACCATGAGATCATGACCTGAGCCGAGATTAAGAGTCAGATGCTTAACCCATGGAGCCACCCAGGCGCCCCTGAGCTATCCTTGTTTTTGAATCTCTGTTCTCGCTGTGTTAGGTTCTTTTTGTTAGTTCCTAACATGCCTGGTACCTTCTTTATGTCCTCAGCCACTCTTGCCAGAGCTCTGGCTGGCTGGCCTGCCTTCTCAGTGGTCCGGCTATGGTTTTCTTCCCTTCATTTCCCCCTCGACTTTCTGTTCTTTATTATTGCCTTATTTCTTTCCTTCTGCTTCTGTGTTTGTCTCTTTCTTTTCTGGAACTAGACATTCAGCTTGCTCATGTTGAATGTTCCTTCTTTTCGTGTGTGTGTGTATCGGGGGCGGGGCTATAAATCTCCCTGCGCACATTCCTTTAGTGGCGTCTGTCTACTTTCAGCCCACGATGATCTAATTATCTTTCATTCTAAATATTTGCTGATTTCCCACATATCTTTGACCCTTCTATAGGATGATCCATGAATTTAAATTTCAAAACATACGGGTTAAAAACATTTTTTTATGATTTATTTCTAATCTTATTTTATCATGGCCAACTCTCAGTTCTTCCTATGGGTTGCAAGTGGCTTAGTGACCTACTATGTGTGTGATTAAAAAAATTTTTTTTAATGCTTTCTTTATTTCTGAGAGAGAGAGGCAGCGTGAGCAGGGGAGGGTCAGAGAGAGAGGGAGACAGAATCTGAAGCAGGCTCCAGGCTCTGAGCTGTCAGCACAGAGCCCGACGCGGGGCTTGAACCCACGAACCGTGAGATCATGACCTGAGCCGAAGTCGGACGCTTAACCGACTGAGGCACCCAGGCACCCCTATATGTTTTAAACGTTAGGTAAAAGCTATCATTCTGAAGTATCCCTCTGCTCTTTTTGAGATATATCCATGTAGATACATGTGACTGCAGTTTATTGTTACTGCTCTATAGTGCTTGGTTATATGAAGAAAATGCAATCGATTTATCTTCTCTGCCTCTGAAGGACATTTGACTTATTCCCATCTTTTCTCGATTGATTACACATAGTGCTGCTGGGAATGTTCTTACACACAGTCTGGGCTCCTACATAAGCTTCCATAGGATACTTGCCTAGAAGTAAAACTTATGGGTCACTAGATAATGTCAAAACATTTTTTAAGTAGGCTCCACACCTAAAATGGGGCTTGAACTCATGACCTTGAGATCAGGAGTTGGATGCTCTACCGACTGAGCCATCCAGGCGCCCCAATAATGTCAAATTGCTCCCTTATGTGGCAGTCTCTCTTCTGTGTCTTTTCATCTCTCTCTCTTTTTTTAAAATATTTTTTTAAATGTCTTATTTATTTCTGAGAGAGAGAGAGAGAGAGAGACAGCGTGAGCAGGGGAGGGTTAGAGAGAGAGGGAGATACAGAATCCGAAGCAGGCTTCAGGCTCCGAGCTAGCTGTCAGCACAGAGCCCGACGCGGGGCTCAAACCCACGAACAGTGAGCCGAAGTCGGACGCCCAAGCGACTGAGACACCCAGGCGCCCCTCTTTTCATCTCTCTTGAAGCTTTTCATATATTTATCTCTCTACATTCTGGATATATATTTTTTAGTTTATTTATTTACTTTGAGAGAGGTGGGGAGGGGCAGAGAGAGGTAGAGAGAGAGAGAATCCCAAGCAGGCTCCACACTGTCAGCGCAGGGCCCGACATGGGGCTCAAAGTCACAAACCATGAAATCATGACCTGAGCTGAAATCAAGAGGTGGACACTCACCCGACTGAGCCACCCAGGTGCCCCGCATTCTGGATATTTTTAAATATCTTCTGGTTCATCAATTCTCTCTCTCTTTCTCTCTTTATTTGTTTATTTTTATTTTTTAAATGTTTTTTATTTATTTTTGAGAGAGAGATAGAGACAGCATGAGCAGGGGAGGGTCAGAGAGAGAGGGAGTCACAGAATCCGAAGACAGGCTCCAGGCTCTGAGCTGCCAGCACAGAGCCCGACACGGGGCTCAAACCCACAGACCATGAGATCATGACCTGAGCCAAAGCCGGACGCTTTACTAACTGAGCCACCCAGGTGCCCCCCTCTCTCTCTCTTTTTAAAGATGGAATTCTGGGGCACCTGGGTGGCTTAGTCGGTTAAGCGTCCGACTTTCGCTTAGGTCATGATCTCGCGGTTCGTGGGTTCGAGCCCCGCGTCAGGCTCTGTGCTGACTGCCAGCTCAGAGCCTGAAGCCTGTTTCAGTCTGTGACTCCCTCTCTCTCTGACCCTCCCCTGCTCACGCTGTCTCTTTCTCTCTCCTAGAAATAAATAAAACATTAAAAAATAAATAAATAAATAAAGATGGAATTCTGATAACTTTTTAAAGCTTTTTTTTTTTTTTAAAGTTTATTTACTTATTTTGAGAGAGAGAGACAGAGAGAGAGCACACACACAGGAGGGGGAGAGAGAGAATCCCAAGCCCCGATGTGGGACTCGAACTCACACACCATGAGATCATTATATGAGCTGAAATCAAGAGTCAGTTGGTTAACTGTCTGAGGCACCCAGGTGCCCCTCAATTCTCTCTTTGTCTGTGTACAGTCTGCCATCCAGACCTATTCTGAGTTTTACATTTCGTTATTTCTATTGTTCATTTCTAGAAATTCTGTCTGGAGATTTGCATTTTGTTTGCTTTTTAATTTTTATTGTGGGTTTTTTCAAATGTATATTAGATGAGAGACAATAGAATAAAAAGCCCCTACGTACCCAGGACTATGCACCTTCGACACATACCAGCCCGTGGCCGGGTTTCTGTTGTGAACCTACCCTTCCCCACAGCACCCTGCCCGGAGAGTATCTGGGGGCGCATCTCAGACGCCGCATCTGTACATGTTGTTCAAACCTGTTTGTTCTTGGGGCGCCTGGGTGGCTTAGTCGGTTAAGCGTCCGACTTTCGCTTAGGTCATGATCTCGCGGTTCGTGGGTTCGAGCCCCGCGTCGGGCTCTGTGCTGACTGCCAGCTCAAGCCTGGAGCCTGTTTCAGAGTCTGTGACTCCCTCTCTCTCTGACCCTCCCCTGCTCACGCTGTCTATCCCCTTTCCTAGAAATAAATAAAACATTTAAAAAATTAAAAAACAAACAAACAAACCTGTTTGTTCTTGCCTTCATTTCTTGTTATTTTCTTGAGAGTCTGACTCTTTTGTTTGGGCCTTCAATCACTATAAACGTGTGGCTCACATCCTCTCCTTTGCCAGCCCTTCCATTCTGCCCACGTCCTGGGGCTCTGACCCTCACGTTTGTGGCCCCGCAGCCACGTTCAGGACGACCTCTCCACCTGTCCTGGGATTTGATGTGAGCTCACCCTTGGAGGAGCTCGTTTCTTCCACGGGACTTGGGGACTGCTACCTGAGGTGTCAGAGGGGCCCTCTAAAGCCATCCTGCATCTGCTTTACCAGGTGCTCGAGGATTATGACCAGCTTGGGATCAATTTTTTTTTCTCTCAACGTAAGAATCCCAGACAACGCATGCGATCTAAGTCTGGACTTCAACCCACTCAGAGCAGATGGGCAGTTTGCAGTTTGCAGTTTGCAGAGGGTCCTTCTGGAAGGCGCCCGCTGCTCTGGGGTGGACAAGCCCCCTGGTGTCCCCTGTGCCCGTCATAGGGTTTTCCTAGCGCCTCCCCCCTCCTCTCCCCTCCCCCCATCACTGAGCCATCAGTCCCTAGAGGATCTCTAAGAAGCCTGATTTCACAAAAAGTTGTGGTTTCAACTCTCTACCTCCTGTCAGCTGGAGATCTTCCTTCCCATCTCTACCTTCATCTCAACGTGGAGGCCAAAGCTGGGGACCTGGGTCACTGGCTCTGATGCCCTTGCGCCCCTCTCACAGCCCTCCCCCAGGGAGCTGTGGGGTCAGATCACAGGATTACAGCTCTGGTTTTTGCCTTCTGTTCTGGCCCCTGGGGATATCCCTTTCTTGCTCGGCTGCATAATTACAATTTCTTCACATCACTATATTGTTTTTACGTATTTCTGTTTTTGTAGGGAGAGTTTTTTTGAGATTACCCTAGTCAAGATTTTGTCAGAACTGAGTCCCCTTGGGGCACCTGGGTGGCTCACGTGGTTAAGGATCCAACTTCAGCTCAGGTCATGATCTCATGGTTCGTGGGTTCGAGCTGTGCTGACAGCTCAGAGCCTGGAGCCTGTTTCAGATTTTGTGTCTCCCTCTTTCTCTGACCCTCCCCTCCTCACGTTGTCTCTCTCTCTCTCTCTCTCAGAAATAAATAAAAACATTAAAAAATTAAAAAAAAAAAGAACTGAGTTCCCTTTACCATGAAAGCTGGTTTCATTTGCTTGTGCTTTTGTTTCTGACATGCAATGAAAAAAAAAAAAAAAGTAACTGATAACAATTACCATAGCACCGTGCTCAGATCAGACCCACTGTCCCCAAAGCCACTGCCACACAAGTCCTCGTTCTCGCTGGTCCTTGCCTTGCTAAGGACTTTGGGTTTGAATGGGCCACCAGGGCTCCCCAGAGGCAGGCCTGGTCATCGCCCTGGTTCACGGGGCCCACGCTCTGGTCACCCTACAAGGTCTTTGAGGACAGAGCCCCTGCCCTTCCCTTGTGACAGACTGGCTGTGGGTTTTGCTGCATAAATCACATGGATCTCGTGCTCTATGCCGTTCCCACATTGCAGAAACTTCAGAATTCTGGATTTTGCTGCGATATGGCCTCTCTGTCCATTTTTCTTTGTCAATGGGTAACATCCATCTCTGATACTGATTTATATCACTGCCACTAAATAGCCAGCCAGCAAAAAAAATGGCCTGAGTGTTCAGAACCCAGTTCTCCTCCTGCCAAGGAATAAGAGCCTAAGAGATAGACTGAATTTCCCCCCACTGCTGCCACAGTCCTGAACCCCTGTGCGCAGCTGCTACTGTGCATCGCTATGTCCTAGGTGCTACGAAGGGGCCCGGGCTTGCTCTCCAAGCCCCTCTCGCTCTGCTGCCAAGCTGATGGGTGGTGTAATTCGGCTGGGCCGGGCCTCTGTCAAAAACCCTGCTCAGAAAGTTTTTCTTTGGGGGATGATGAAAATATTGTAAAACGAGATTGTAGATTATAGGTGCCCGACTCTGATACACTAAACACCATTAAATTGTACGGTTTAAGCCAGTGAATTTAATACTATGGAAGTTAAGTCTCCATAAGGCTATTTCTTAAAAAAAATTTTAATGTTTATTTTTGAGCAACAGAGACAGAGCAGGAGCCGTGGAGGGGCAGAGAGAGAGGGAGACACAGAATCCGAAGCAGCTCCAGGCTCCAGGCTCCAAGCTGTCAGCACAGAGCCCGATGCAGGACTAGAACTCACAAACCGTGAGATTATGACCTGAGCTGAAGTCAGAGGCTTAATTGACTGAGCCCCCCAGGTGCCCCTTAAATTATTTTAATGTTTATTTATTTCTGAAGGAGAGAGAGACAGAGCGTGAGCAGGGGAGGGGCAGAGAGAGAGAGACACACACAGAATCGGAAGCAGGCTCCAGGCTCTGAGCTGTCAGCACAGAGCCCGACGCGGGGCTCGAACTCATGAGAAACGCTATTTTATTTTAAGTGCATGATATTATATGGGGGAAGAAACCTGCTTGGGTACCCAAGCCCTGCTGTGACCTGGTCCTCCACATGACCTTAACTTTGGGCCAAACCAAGCTCCCCCCCACCCCACCCCCGGGCACCACCCTGCTCCTGCACTGGTGACTGCAGAAACTGCCCCCTCCACCCGGGACACCCCTCTTCCTGAACCTTATTCTGTAGGGTGTGCTTTCTCCAGTGAGCCTCTCTGAGCCTCTGTGAGTCCCTGGTGCCCTGGCTCACCTCCGCCACTGCTCCGGTCACATCAAGCCGTTGGCTCCAGCACATTTGTTGGTGTCCCGGAACCCCTTAGTCATTCTGCCTGTCTAGGACCCGTGTTGGTGCCTGGCCCCTCCAACACGCTCAGCGGAGGCTTTGCCTACACCCAGCAGGCTCTGCGGGTCCCCCCATCAAATCTGAGCCCCCTGTGGTACGAATAAGCTTAGCCTGTGAAGGGAAGAGCTCGTGAGGAGCTGAGTGCGTGGGTAAAACCCCCTCTGCCTACTCCTGTCTGGCTTCTTCTAAGCCTCTGGCTTAGCAATTTTGAAAGAACCACCTTCCTTGTCTTTCTGGAATGCTCCTCTGCTTGGGGCGGGGAGCAGGGGAGATTGCGTGTACCAACTGAATGAAAGAGGGGAAAGGCCAATTAACATTCAGCTAAGAGAGAAAATGATTTCTCCTATCAGCAATAAAAACTGATAGCTTTATCAGAAAATGAACCTGGGAGCCCCAGAGCCCGGGAGGCAGGTGGGGAGGGGAGCCAGTCTGGCGGCCTCACCCCCTGCGGTAAAGAAGACTGAGGGCTGCTGGGAGTCAGCGAGTGGCTCAGGCATCCAGGGGCGTCGCCTCGGGAGGTGAACCGCATCCCTGCCCCCTGCCCCTCCTCTCTGATCCAGCCCCCAGGCGTGAGGACTTAGCGCTGTTCAGGCTTTAAACCGCAACTCAGAGCTCTGACTCTCCGATCGCTTCTCCCTGTGCACTCGTTTTCTCTGACCTTATCATAAAAGGAAGCCACGTGATGTCTATTTATGGTAGCGGTTCGGTCTGGGGAGAGGAGGCTCACAGTACGTGAATTCCAAGGGCTGATGAAATTGCTCCGGCCCTCTGGATCTCTCCACGCCGGCAATGGATAACCGAGCGTGGGGGCAGGGCGCTGAAATCAAACTCCCACCCTATCCAGGCAGGCGAGTTCCTTCTTGAGTGCCGCGTTGGTAATTTGTCCTATAAATCAGAGCTTATAAACCAGAGAGGAGCTAATAGAGCTCAAATTCAATCGCTTTCATATGAGAGGAGGTGCAGAGAGGAAAGATGGGGGCAATCCCCTCATTTGGCCTGGCAGGGAAGAGATTTCTCTTTTAAACGTAAAACCCATCCCTTTCTATTTTAAATGTGATACACTTTGCTAAATAAATCAGACAATCAGACAGATACAGCAAGTGATACAAAAGAGATCTAAGACCTGAGCAGGTTTTCTTTTTTTTAAGTTTATTTATTTATTTTGAGAGAGAACACAAGTGGGGAAGGAAAAGAGAGAAGGGGAGAGAGAGAGAGAGAGAGAAAGAGAGGGTCCCAAGCAGGTTCCACACTCTCAGCACAGAGCCCGACAAGGGGCTTGAACTCAAGAACCGTGAGATCATGACCTGAGTCGGATGTTGGATGATTAACCCTCAGAGCCCCCCCAAGAGCTCCCAGAGCAGGTTGTTTTCATTGCAAACACACAGAGAGGCAGGTTGGGGTCCTGTTTTGTATACAATTCTGGATCCTGTCTTCTTGGATTTATAGAAATGAAGCATAAAGGTGCAAGGACAGGCTCAGTGCCTAAGGGCGTCATCTCCTTCCCCAGGCATCTCCATGCCCAGGGTGGGGACGCAGGAAACAGAAACAATCTGGTGAGACACTTCAGGGATCCTCAGTTCTACAGATGTTTGTCTTGAGCAGAGGTGGAGGGGGTGCAGGGGAGAGGTCCAGGCTGGTGCTGTCAATGATGATCACTCTGGAGCTGTGCTTTTCTGAGTCGCTCCCAAATGGTTTTGAACTGGGAGTTCTGAGGAGGCCTCAAGTCCAACATGTTCTTTTTCTTTTCTTTTCTTTTCTTTTCCTTTCCTTTCTTTTCTTTCCTTTCTCTTTCTTTCTTTCTTTCTTTCTTTCTTTCTTTCTTTCTTTCTTTCTTTCTTTCTTCTAATGTTCTCAGTATAGTAGGTATAACAAGGCAATAAACGTAAGGCCTTTAATACCCAAGAATTGATTTTGGATAAAATCAGTAAGTTCAAGTACGTTCAGAGATGCCATGTCCTTAATGTGTTATTAGCAAGCATCTTTCAAGTTACACTGCTGAATTTTGAGGTTAACAGCAAAGAAATGCTAGCTATTGTTAGCACATACATTCCAAACTACTGATGGCTTGATTCAAAAGACATGTACCTTACCAACTTAAGAGACCCATGGGGCACCCCTGTGGCTCAGTGGGTTGAGCATCTGACTTTGGCTCAGATCATGATCTCACAGTTCAAGGCCCACGTCGGGCTCTGTGCTGACAGCTCGGAGCCTGAAGCATGTTCTGGATTCTGTGTTTCCTCCATCTCTGCCCCTCCTCTGCTCGTGCTGTCTCTCTGTCTCTCTCAAAAATAAAGAAACATTAAAATTTTTTTTAAAGAGATCTAGCTCAGGTCATGATCTCACAGTTCATGAATTCGAGCCCTGCGTCGGGCTCTGTGCTGGCAGCTCAGAGCCTGGAGCCTGCTTCAGATTCTGGGTCTCCCTCTGTCTCTCCCCCTTCCTCACTCATGCTCTGTCTCTGTCTCTCAAAAAATAAATAAATGTTAAAAAAAATAAAAAATAATAATACTTGCTTCTTATCTATTTTGGCTTGGAAGTAACATAGAATACTTCTCACACTCCATTGGCAAGAACTGTTTGTCTTTCCTCACCAGAGGCAAGGACAGCTTGGAAACATAGGGGCAGCACTTCCTGGCAACATGTCTATGCCATTGAAGGTTGGAGTGTGCCTTTCGGTAGATAGCTGTGTTTGTCGCCCCCAAGCATCTCTTGAAACCTCTTTCAAAAATAACCCCCTCCGTAGTACTGAAAATGAAAATATACAGCAATTGGTGGGATGTAGGTGAAGTAGAGCTGAGAGGGAGATATTTAACATAAGCGTTTATGTTTGAAAAGGGGAAGTCTCAAATCAATAACCTTAAATTCCTACTGCAAAAAACTAGGGAAAAAAGAATAAAATAAATCCAAAGCAAGCACTAGGAAAGAATGATAAAGAGTAGAAATCAATGAAATTGAAAACAGGAAAACAAGAGAGAAAAATCAATGAAACAAAAACTGGTTCTTTAGGGGAAAAAGAGAATAACATGTTATAAACCTCCAGAATGACTGACAAGGTACAAGGACAGAAAACACATATCACCAATATCAGGAATGAAACAAGGAGTATCACTACAGATCCAACAGCCATTAAAAGGATAATAAAAAAATACTGTGAACAACTTTACACTCGTAACTTGATCATTTATTGTATGTTTTTTTATTTGACAGAGAGAGAGAGAGAGAGAGAGAGAGAGAGGATCTTAAGCAGGCTCCACGCTCAGCATGGAGTCCAACTTGGGGCTTGATCCCGAGACCCTGGGATCATCACCTGAGCCGAAATCAAAAGTCGGATGCTCAACCGACTGAGCCACCCAGGCGCCCCTGTAACTTGATCATTTAAATGAAATGGACCAATTCCTTAAAACCACAGACTACCAAAACCCAGGCAAGGTGAGATACATAATCTGAAAAGTCCTATAACCATTAAGGAAATTGAATTCATAATTTCAGATCTTCCTTAAAAAAGTCTCTATGTCCAGGTGAGTTCAACAGAGGATTATACCAAACATTTAATGAAAAAATAGCACCAGTATTATACAATGTCTTCTTGAAAACAGGAGAAATAACACTTCTCAACTCATTTTATGAGGCCAATATTACCCTGATATCAAAATCAAAGATAGCATAAAGAAAGGAAAGCTATAGTCCAAAATTCCTCATGAGCTTACGGAAATCCTCAACAAAATGTAAACAAATCAAATTCAGCAATATATAAAAAAGAATTACATACCACAACCAAATGGGTCACATTCTATGTGTGCAAGGCTGTCTCAATATTCAAAAATTAATTAATGTAAACTACCAGGTCAATGGGCTGAAGAAGAAAAATCATATGATCATATTAATTAATTTTTTAAAAATGTTTATTTTTGGGGGAGAGAGACAGAGCATGAGCAGGGGAGTGGGAAAAGAGAGAGAAGGAGACACAGATTCTGAAGAAGGCTCAGGCTCTGAGCTGTCAGCACAGAGCCCAATGCGGGGCTCAAACTCATGAATTGTGAGATCATGACCTGAGCCGAAGTCAGGTGTTCAACCAATTGAGCCACCCAGGTGCCTCTGATCATATTAATTAACACAGAGAAAGCATTTGATAAAATCTAACACCCATTCATAATTTAAGATAACCCCAAACTCTCAGCAAACTGAGGATAGGAGGGATATTTTGATAAAGATCATCTACAAAAAGTTGATAGCTAATACTCCCACGAATTTTAGTTTATCATGATTTACTTTTCAGTCAGTTCAAAATACTTTGAAATTTCCCTTTGACTTCTTTTTTGACCTATGAGTTATTTAGAAGTGTGCTACTTATGGGGCACCCGGATGGCTCAGTTGGTTAAGTGTCATGACTTCAGCTCAGGTCATGATCTCATAGTTTTTGGGTTCGAGCCCGGCGTCGGGCTCTGTGCTGAGAGCTAGCTCGGAGCCTGGAGCCTGCTTCGGATTCTGTATCTCCCTCTCTCTCTAACCCTCCCCTGTTCATGATGTCTCTCTCTCTCTCTCAGAAATAAGTAAAAAATAAAAAATTTAAAAAAAGGGGTGTGCTACTTAGGGGAGCCTGGGTGGCTCAGTAGGTTAAAAAGCTGACTTCACCTCAGGTCATGATTTCACATTTTGTGGGTTCAGATTCTGTCTCCCTCTCTCTGTCCCTCCCCCACTCATGCTTGTCTCTGTCTCTCAAAAGTAAATAAATGCTAAAAAAGGAAAAAGAAGTATGCTATTTAATTTTCAGACATCTTTCTGTTTTCAGCTTCTTAAAAATATTCTTTTTTACATTTATTTATTTTTGAGAGACAGAGAGAGACAGAGCACAAGTTGGAGAGAGGCAGAGAGAGAATGAGACGTACAATCTGAAGCAGGCTCAGGCTCTGAACAGTCAGCACAGAACCCAACGCAGGGCTTGAACTCACAAACCATTAGATCATGAGCCAAAGTCGGACGCTTAACTGACTGAGTCACCCAGGCGCCCTTCTGTTTTCAATTTCTAATTTAATTCCAGTGTGGTTAGAGAGCATACGATGTCTGATTTGAATCCTTTTTTTTTTTTTAAATTTTTAACTATCCCCACTTTGTAGATGAGAAAAATGAGGCATGGAGAGCATGGGCAATTTATGCAGCGTCCCAGAGCTGGGAGAGGGTGGACTGGGTCTAACCAGCACCCTGGCTCCAGGAAGGTACCAGCAAGGATCATAGAGACGCTCCGTATCAGCCACTTCAATAAAAGTATCTTGGAATTTTGACCCAGATCGGCTATCTCAGAGTATCTGACTTGGCCGAGCTCCCACCCAAGTCTCCATTTTTCTGTGATTTATGTTCGGTTCTAGATTTCCATCAGTAGCCATTGGTCCCCATCATCCCCACCAGGGATGCAGAGACTCGCAGCGGGTGGTGTTTTCTGGAGCTCTCATTTCTCAGTCCGAAAAGACGAAACTTTGCCCTTCCCATGTACCTGCAGAGATGCATGGCATTTAAACTTTTTAAAGCATTTACATGAAATTCTCAAGTGCAGTTGTAGTCATTTTTCTTCACCTAGCACATCTTTGTGAGAACTTATTACGTACTAAATACGGTTCTGGTAGTGAACAAAGGAGACGGCATTCCGGCACATTCTACTAGGGGGAGACAGACAGACATCAATCAATCAATCAATCAATCAAATATATAGTGTAAAAGGTGATGGCAGCTACCATGGAGGAAATACATCAAAGAGAGGTGGGAGCAAGCTGTGCAGATACAGCTGGGGGATGGGGCGGGGGGGGGGGGGGAGAGCATTCCAGAAATGGGGAACGGCCCATGCAAAAGCCCTGAAGCAGCAGTGTCTGGTGTGTTCCAACCCAGTGAGGAGGGTGTGGCTGGAAAATGTGGAAGAAAGTGTTTGGCCTGACTGGAAAGGAGAGCCTTGTCCTTTGCTGACATGGGGTGGCTGGGCGGAAGAGCAGGTTGGTGAGGGAGGGACATGGCAATGGGCTTGGCAGTGGAAGGTCTCAGGAGCCCACTGGACCCCAGTTGGAGGTTTTGAGTAGGACACTGGGCCTTCAGGTCCGGAGTCAGGGCGAGGTCCTGGCCAGAAGTCTGAGGCCGAGAGTCCAAGCCCTCCAGTGAGATTTATCACGGGAGTGAGTGTGGACAGAGTGCACTTGGACTTGCTCCCATTTGGAGGTTGGGGTGATGAGAAGGAGCAGCAAACCAGGCACGAGGGGACCCCTGTGCCAAGTGGGGTGTGGCCTGGGACAGAGCCGCTGGGTCACAGCCCCAAGATCATTACACTCTGCCAAGGGCATTTCGGAGAGAGCAGAGGCTGAGAGCCCATCAGAGAGATCTGGAGAGAGTGGGAGGAAGCGAAGCGACACAGACAATGCAAACATTCTTTCAAGGAATTTTCTAGATCAGAGGAACGGCACACTTCTTGGAAAGTCAAGAGAGGCTTTTGCGGGGTCTTTGGTTGTTGTTTTTAGGCAGGGAGATGATGGGGTGTCTGCATGTTGGCACACTGATGCGAAGGGGCGGGTAGCGAGGGGGAAAAGGTGCAGGAAAGGGTGGGGTCTGGACCCCAGTGGAGGTGCTGGGTGGGCAGGGACACTGAGTCTCACTGAGCCCCCAGCAGGTGCCAGGCCGCATTAAAGCCTGGGGGGCCCAGAAGTGAAATAATACATTTGTTTGTTAGATCAATGAAAATAGTGAAATAAATGAATAAATGAAATGAATGAATAAAATAAATGAATAAATGAAATGAATGAATGACTATGAATAAATGAATAAGTGAAATGAATGAATGACTATGAATAAATGAATGAATTATTATGAATAAATAAATGAATAAATATGATTTATTTCATATTTATTCATTTATTTATTACTTCTGGCCAGGACCTTGCCCTGACTCCGGACTTGAAGGCCCAGTGTCCTACTCAAAACCTCAATTATAATGAATAAGTAATTAAATAGATGGAATGAATTATGAATAAATGAATGAATGAATAGAATAAATAAAATGAATGAATATGAATAAATGAATGAGTGAATAGAATAAATGAATGAAAGGAATGAATATGAATAAATGAAATGAATATGAATAAATGAATTAATGATTATGAATAAATGAAATGAAAACTGCTCTCACAGAGCTTCCGTACGGGGAGATGGACCCAAAGCAATTAAAGATTTACAAAGAAGACGGGGCCCTAAGTGCCAGGAAGAGCCCAGTGCAGGGAAGGAGATGCTGGGTTTAGGGAGGGATGCATTTGAGATGGGGCGGCCAGGAAAGGCCCCCCAAGGAGGGTAACATTTTATAAAAGCTGGGCAAACAGGGGCGCCTGGGTGGCTCAGTCGGTTAGGTGCCTGACTTCGGCTCAGGTCATGATCTCTTGGTTTGTGAGTTCGAGCCCTGCATCCAGCTCTCTGCTCTCAGATCCTTAGTCTTCCTCTCTCCTTGACCCACCCCCCTCCCACCCATGCTATCTCTCTCCCTCCCTCCCTCTCTCTCAAAAATAAATTGATATTAAAAAATTTTTTTTCAAAAAGCTGTACAAACAGTGACAGGAGGGATACTCTTGAGTATGAGGTTGGGGCAGGGCTCCAGGCAAAGGAATGGCAAGGCTCAGATGGGGGCGCCTGGCCGGTGAACCAGTAAGCAGGCTGGCTGACCAGTAGGTGAGCCTGAGAGAGAAGGGGGAGGGACTGGGCAGAAGGTAATCTGGTCACGGCACTGGCAGGTGGCCCGAAGGGCGCTTTGACCCCCAAAGAGAAGAGAAGCCATTATAAGGGTTTGCAGACGTGATGTGACCCAGCTTGTGTTTAACCCCATCCCTCTGGCTGCTGTGTTGAACGGGACGGGGAAGGACTCAGAGGCAGAGACAGGGAGCCTCGCAGGAGGTGGCAGGCAGGGGCGCAGAGGGGCTGTATCCCGGTGACATTTTGCAGGCAGAGGCGCCTATGTGAGAGATGGTCCCAAGGCTCCTCTGGACAGACAAAGAAATGTGGTCAGGAGAGCCGGCGGGAGCTCTTTGCTGATGGGCCCCCTTTTCTCCAGTGCGACAGAAGCAGGCTGGGGCAGGAGGGAACATTCTCCGAGGAGCGGGGCAGGGACTGGGCCAGGAGGCAGTGGGTTCCAGGAAGGAAGGCAGCCCTGGGGTGGGGGGCACCCAGGTGAGCACTTCTGATTGTGAAGGAGACTGGTCAGCGTGAATGTGTGTGTCTCCAGCCACTTTTAGGAGCGCAGAGCGGAGGCTGGGGGAGCAGGTCCCCCAGGTGATGGGATGAAGTGGAGAGAGGTGTCCCGGAGTGAGGACTGGGTGACAGCACCATAGGACTGTGGTTCGCAGCTGCCGAGATGGTCGAAGATTGTTGGGCGGCAGGAATCTAGGAGCGAGAAATGGATGGTAGGAGGCGGTGGCCTGAGAGTGCCGCAAGTGGGGGTCTGACGGATCTGGGTACACCTGCCAGCTCTAGTGTGTGTCCCCAGGAACCACTTTTTGAGCTGTGAGGAGGGCCATGCCATTGGAGGAGGGGAGGGGAGGGACGGAGGCCAAAAGACCATCTGCATGAATGCTGGAGTCACCAAGGAGTGAGCAGGTGCAAGGGGCCAGGAGACCCAGCACTAAAGTCTTCCAGGATTGGGGGGGCACCCAGAGGGTTCAGGGCATTGAGCATCCGACCTCAGCTCAGGTCATGATCTCATGGTTCATGGGTTCGAGCCCCACATCAGGGCTCAGAGCCTGGAGCTGCTTCGGATTCTGTGTCTCCCTCTCTCTCTGCCCCTCCCTGCCCCCCGTCTCTCAAAAATAAATAAAACATTAAAAAATGTTTTAAATAAAATAAAATCTTCCAGGATTGAGAGTAAGTGGACTGGAGGTCTGTAGGTGGCCGGGGTGAGGAGAGGTAGCAGGTAGCAGGAGGTTCAGACGTCGGCTTCATGGGAGGAGGGAGGAGAATATTCCAGAAGTAGCACTGAGGAGCAAGGATGGCACAGGCCCTGTTTCCAGGCTCGGTGGCAGCACAGGGCCAGGAGCAAGTGGGTCTCCTCAAGAAGCCGCAGCAGAATCTGATGGAAGGGACGACCCTGCAAAACGCATTTATTCCCGGAGTGGACAGGGCTGGATGAACGGATTCTGCATCACCGGCTGACCAATACCGTGTCCCCAGCTTGGCCTGCTGTCCGGCGACAGGACCCAGGCGCAGTGCCTGCAGCCAGGCCTGGGGAAGCAGCACGTGGTGACAGTGACCTGCCTGGAGGGGTGCCCCGCCTATGCACCTACCAGCAGGGTGGGGGCCCCGGGTTCCTGTGATCGGGGCGGGGGGCGGGGCTCAGATATTTGGTCAAACATGATTCTGGGCGTGTCTGGGACGGTGTTTCTGGATGAGACTCGGGTCTGAAGCAGGTGCCTGCGTAGAGCAGATCAGGAGGGTCCCCTCCGATCTATCGAAGGCCCGCATAGAGCAGAAAGGCAAAGGAAGGAGGAATTTGCTCTCTCTGCCTGCCTTCCAGTTGGGACATTGGTTTTTCTCCTGCCTTTGGACTAAGATTCAGGCTGGAACTCACACCCCCGGCTCCCATGGGCGTCCAGCTCGCTGGCCGCGGGTCTCAGGCCTTCTCAGCCTCCGTAGTCATGTGGGCCAGTTTTCTATAACACATCTCTTCACACACACACACACACACACACACACACACACACACACACACACACTGTTTGTTCTGTTTCTCTGGAGAATCCAGACTAATACAGTTTCCAAGACTTTTCTAGCAACGAGAACGGTTGGAAAGATGGCCAGAGCCGAGGAGGTGCTCAGGGAAGCCAGCTGCCCCCACCTCGAGCCCCGGCAGGGCACGTTGGGGGGAATCGGGGCTGGGGGGCAGGGGGGCAGGTGGCTGCGGCTTCCGAGCCCGGCGGACCCAGTCTCCTCGCCCGCGACGAGTCAGGCCGGCCCAGCCTGCGGGGCCGCTGCTGTCACCATGCTGTGCCTTCATCTGACGCGGGGGCACGGCCTCTTGGCCGTGAGAAAGTCCCTCCATGTTCAGGGCAGGACGGAAGTGCATATAATGTTTTGTGATAAAGAAAAAATCAGGGCATAATGAAGGTTTTTAAAGGCTTTTTTGTTTGTTTGGTTTTGGGCTTTTTTTGTGTTTGTTTGTTTCTTTGGCTTTTAGGGTTGGTGACCAGTGACTTGGGATTTGACCATCTTGTCGGGGGGCCAGGACCCTTCTTTTCTGGGCTGGTTTGATGCTCTTTTGCATTCCTTCACCGCTCTTGGGCACTTCTTCATGTTTGTGGAAGGAAAAGAAAACCAGAACAACGATGCTACGTTCTGAGGGAGAAGGCACAGAATCAGAGGAGGCTGAAGTGACCGCTAACCTGGTGACTGACCTTCGTCACCTCCATGGTGCTGACAGGGCCCCGGAGCTGATCCTGCGGTGTTCTCCCCAAACTAACCTTTTAGCCAGTCTGACTTGGAGGTCATTGGAAACCTAACTGGGACCCAGGACCTCCCTCATGGCCAGGTGTTTGTGCCAGAGGAACGAAAACTTAGGTTCACACAAAAACCCGGACACGAATGCGTATAGCAGCTTTGCCCATAATCACCAGAATCTGGGGACACGGCCTCCATCCTTCACCTGGTGAAGGGACAAGCAGTGTGGGTGGGCCACACCGTTTACTCTGCAACATGGCGGGATCGTATACGATATCGAGGGGATCCCTGCTACCACACGATGAGCCTCAGAACATTACACTCAGTGAAAGTCTCCAGACCCCAAGGGGCGCCTGGGTGGCTTAGTCGGTTAAGCATCCGACTTTCGCTTGGGTCATGATCTCGCGGTTCATGGGTTCGAGCCCCGCGTCGGGCTCTGTGCTGACTGCCAGCTCGGAGCCTGGAGCCTGTTTCAGTCTGTGGCTCCCTCTCTCTCTGACCCTCCCCTGCTCACGCTGTCTCTCTCTCTCTCTCCTAGAAATAAATAAAACATTAAAAAAATTAAAAAAAAAAAAAAAAAGAAAGTCTCCAGACCCCGAAGGCCACATGCTGTGTGATTCCGCTCCTCTGACCCCGTGGAAAAGACAGGAGCACAGACCATGGTCGCCAGTGGCTGGGGAAGGAGCTGACCTTATGGGACAGAGAAGGGCCCCTGGGGGTGGTGGTGACAGAGGATTCTTTATATCGACCCAGGGAGTGGCTCTGCATTTGCCAAAACCCAGAAAATGACACCAAAGACGGTGCATTGTACTGCATGTGAATTAAAAAATAAAATTTCGGAAGTTAAAAAGGAAAAACCATCATTGCTTCCAAATAAAGGAAGAAGAGAGTTGTGATACACCCGAGCTTGGGGATTTTAAAACAAAGCAAATTTCATCATTTTGGAGGTGTTATTGTTTTATGAGTGAGTGAAGGAACTAGGGATGGGTGAGCATCTTAGTAAGTTTCGACAAGTAACCAGGTGCATGCTGGGAACTTGCGGGGGGTTTCTCATTCAATGCTAACAAATTTGGGAGGGTGGCTTACTATCCCCACTTTACAGGTAAATAAACTGAGGCTCAGAGAAGTGACTTACCCCCAAGTCAAAAGGAAGCTGACGGAGCAGAGATTTGAACCCGGGTCTTGCAGAGTCCAGAGGTTGTTATGGGAGAATGGGTACCTCCTCTCTTCTATTTGCCAAACTGATCAGAAGGTTACATGGCTTTACAGTAAAAAGTTACTGATTTCCTTCCTACAACTCGTTGCTTGTGAAAGAGTTGGTCCTATTGTGGCCTCCGAGGTATTTATAATTGTTCGCCTGCCTCCTGTTTAGGAAATTCACCCTTTTTTCTGCTGGTGCTTGCTTCATTTCTTTATTCAGTGTTTTCCTTTCCTGAGGCCACCGTAACAAAGCACCACAGACTGGGTGGTTGAAAACAGCAGGGGCGCCTGGGTGGCTCAGTCAGTTAAGCGTCCAGCTTCGGCTCAGGTCATGGTCTCACAGCTTGTGAGTTCGAGCCCCACGTCGGACTCTGTGCTGACAGCTCAGAGCCTGGAACCTGCTTCATGTTCTGTGTCTCCCTCTCTCTCTGCCCCTCCTCTGCTTGCGTCTGTCTCTCTCTGTCTCAAAAATAAATAAACATTTTATTTTATTTTATTTTTTAAATGTTTTATTTATTTCTAGGAGAGAGAGAGACAGCGTGAGCAGGGGAGGGTCACAGAGAGAGGGAGTCACAGAATCCGAAACAGGCTCCAGGCTCTGAGCTGGCAGTCAGCACAGAGCCCGACGTGGGGCTCGAACCCACGAACCGCGAGATCATGACCCAAGCGAAAGTCGGACGCTTAACCGACTAAGCCACCCAGGCGCCCCAATAAACATTTTAAAAAATGAAAAAGAAAATGAGACATTCGCTCTCTCAGTTCTGGAGGTTGGTTCTGGAGGCTGGTAGCCCAGGATCAAGGAGTCGGCAGGTTTGTGCTCCTGAAGGTTCTGGGGAAGAATCCTGCCCCCCTCCCCCGTGCTCCTTGGCCTGAGGCTGTATCCCCCCCCACCTCTGTCTTCCTCACGTGGTGTGGTCTTTCCTGCCTCTCTGTGTGTCCCTCTAATAGGGACAGCAGCCATTGGACTCAGGGCCCACCCTAAACCCAAGATGAGTTCATCCATCTGCACAGATCTCTCTGCAAAGGCCCTTTCTCCAAATAAGGTCACATTCACAGGAATAGGGGTTAGAACTTCAACATATCTTTCAGAACTTAACCGGGTTCAGTGAGACTTTCCCAATGCAATGAGGGCAGAGGCAAGGCAGAGCCCCGATGCTCACTGGGGGGCCTGCGGCCCTTCCTGTCACCCTGGGGGGCCGGGTAGGGGGGTGAGCTAGAGCCTCCACTTAGCAGCAGAGAAGCACAAATTCACCTTTCCTAATAAACCGCATTGCTTCTCCCTCCTCCCAGCAATCTCCCCAGCCATGTCTGCGGGGAAATCACTGACCCGGAGACCCGGAGGGAGGTGGTTATGGATTAGAAAAGTGCCTGACACAACATCCTTTTAGGAGGGGGGTAGTTCTACCGGGTTTTGTCTGCCCAGCATCCTCCCCCAAACCTCCAGAAACAGCCTCGATTTTCTGGTGGGGACCCCTGTCCTCCCAAGGTCATTGAGCTGGGCTGGGCCGGCCCCTACCCTCAGCTCCTACTCCCTGCCCTCTGCCTCCTCCTCTCCTTCCTTACCTGCCCCCCCACCCGCCGGGGGCTGACCTGCCCAGCGCAGCCCCAAGCAGGATGCTTCCGGTGAAAAGAACAAGCATGGCCCCTATTGCAACAAAAACAAACAAGCCGAGAGCCCCCACCTGTGACTTTATTTATTTGCAGAGTCAGGAGAGTGAGGAAGGCTGCAGGCGAGCTTGAGGGTGTAGACACTTTTGGGGAGAGGGACTGGGAGCGTGGGGGTGATTAGCTTTTCCTTAAGGTCTTTGTGGATTGCATCTTCTGAGCTCTGATTCTGCTTCGCTCCGCCCCCCGGCTGGGTCCTGGGGTCCTTTCTGCTCTGTTCTGCCTGCCTCCTTCCTCACCCTTGGGAAATATTTTGGGGCTGTCATCCTGAGCCCTGGTCCAGAGTCCTGCCACCCACAGCTCTGCCTTCCAGAACCCCTGGCTCCCTGGCCCTGATGCCTGTGGGCCCCCACCAGGTGCCCCGGGGCCATTCCTGTCACTTGACCGCCTGATCAAGGCCCTCCTGGTTGTGACTCCTGAACTTGGCGGTTTCGCACATGCCCGCTTCCTTCTCTGAAAACGCAGGGGGCTGCCACCCAACAGGGTTCTGTGCTCAAGGGAGACAATGGTTGAAAAACTGCTCTGTAAAACTGGGATTTGCTACCAAATGAGAAAGCTTATTATCAAAGACATAGGGTGCAGAGCACTTAACCAGCACTCAGTCGGTCTCCTTGACTGTCAGGAAGGCTGCGTAGGGCAGCTCTGGGTCCAGGATGTCAGGGCAGAGGCCACCTCAACCTCCATCACCCCGAATCCCCCTCGTACCCCTCCCTCTCTGACCTCCAGGGGGCACCAGATCTCCACCCAGTGAGGGCAGGTTCCCCGCCTCTCCGATTCCCTCCTAAAGGCTCAGGCAAAGGGGGGGGGGGGGGACTGGCACAGAGCAGGGCATCTACCCCGTCAAGTTTGGGGCCACTCCGATCTATTCTCAGGGTGCAACATTTGTTATCCCACAAGATTCAGAATATCCCTAAATCCCACATTTTTGGAAAATGGATGAAAAGCTGATCAAACAGACTTTGATGCCAGGATGAAGGGACCAGTCCCGCATGATGGAGCTGGAGGTAAAGTGTGGGCTGGAGTTCTCCTCGGCTGGAGGAGGAGTCCCCTGTCATCTGTCAAGCCTGAAAGAGAAAATGAAACTGGGCCTCCTCTCTTTGGAGCCCGGTTGCTAATGTGGCATGAGCCGGCAGGGTAGAGCGCCCAGCCTGTGCCGGGGCAGGTTCAAGGCCAGGATGATGGGGATTCTGGGGGCCTGGCTTGCTGGTAAACCACGGTCCAGTTTGGGATTTGGCTCAGAATCTTGATTCAGAAACACCGTCCCTTCTGCATATCTGGGGAGGTTGATGGGCCCGGCCCCAGCAGCTGCCTCACTAGGGAGAAAAGCCCCCTGGTATCCAAGGTCTCTTATGGCTCAGGGCATTTCTTTCTGCTCCTTATAGCCTTTCCTCCTCTCAGTAGCCTGGCCCAGCAGGGGAAGTATGAACTGGTCTCAGGAAGTGACTAACTAGGAAGAAGGTGAGCCTCAGAGGGCCCTCAAGACTGGCCCAAGCCCCCTCAGATAGGAAGTGGCAGCCTCGGGCCTTGAACCCAGATCTCCTGTCTCCAAGTCCAGGCTCAGTTTCCCATCAGGCAGAGGCCACTGCTACCTGCAAGCATTGTTTCGAAGGCCGGGCCTTATGAGTGAGATCAAAAACTTGCCGCTGCTGGAGCCTCTTTTACACACCCTCTCTGGAACGGCCAGGGAGTGGCATGGCCCTTGGTCAGCACCATTCGGTAAAAACAACCCCCCCCCCCCCACTTATTTTTTGGCCACCAAATTGCAATATGTAATTGCAATGTGTTCACACGGTCATACGTTTCTATAAAGTTTGCAAATGTTGAGCCATTTTAACCTCAGTTCCACCTCTTTCCATCTGACTCCCTTCCTTCCCAAACTTCCCATCCAGGTGGGTAGTGTGGGACTGGCCGCGGGCATTCGGGGGACGATGAGTTGGGAATGCATTTGGCTTGGGCTCATTGGATATTTTATGTGGTTTACTTCCATCCACAGTTCAGTTACTGGGTTGAGGATATGGGGGGGCTTCCATGAATACTCCCTCGCACTAATGAATAAAAGAAGAGGGAATCCAGCGAACACAGTAGAGGCAGATTTACATTTCTTGCTGATTTGACACAAAATAGTGACATCAAACAAAGATAACACGAAAGTCATTAAAGGTCCCTGCAAAGAAGGCGTCAAAGCCACGCTGGGTACCCAGTGCCGTCCGTCCAAGGAGCCTTTAAAGTTAGTCCCAGGGTGAGAAAATATGACATGCCCTGAATTCTTAGTGCTCGCGTATGAAGGAAACTTGGCCGACGTGTGTATTCTCTCCGCAGAACAGGGCATCGTAAAATCTTTGCTGGACAAAGAGGTGATCAGACTGGACGAAATCAGAGTGGACGAATTCAGCGATGGCAGGGGGTTAATACAAAGCATCCTGTTATCCTGAGCCGTTTGCTTGTTTATGGTAGTTGTCAGCCTTTTAGAGATTGTAACTTGTGAGTTCTATCTCGTTAGAAGGGAAGCTAACATTCACAGTCATACCTAATTTTACCTTTGTAGTTATGGGTCTTTTTTCTTTTTCTTTTTTCAATGAGAGTTCCCTCAAAACTGTATAAGCCTCAGACCCAACTTTCTCTCTGCTGACCACAGGTGGTTTATCGAGAAGAGAGGAGCTTGGTCCCCTGCCATGTCTTCCCCCTGGGACTCTGGCCGACTTGCTTTTCGCAGCCTGAGCTCCTTCCCCATCAGCGAGTCATGCCCCTCATGGGGGCACACGTGTAAAGTGCTCTTTGTCATCCTGGATCCTTAACAAATGCCGATTCTGGGTCCCCTTCCCTCAATCCTTTCCTGATGTCCACAGAGATGCTTTCAGTTCCTCCCATGGGCCGTCTAAGTGTGGGAGGGCTGTCCTTGCCTACTCTCGGAGCTTCCTCACAGAGAGGGTCCCAGAGCCCGAGAGAGCCTTTTTCCACATCAGAATCCCCAGGAGACCATCGCAGCCACTGATGCAAGGCATTGGGCTGGGGGAGGGGCAGAGGGGGCGGGGAGGTGGGTCTTCCAAAACTGTCCCGCCCCCAATGGGCCATCTTGATGGACCTCTTCCAGAAAGCACAGGGCTTTGCTGTGTGAGTAGCTAATGTTAGTCAGCATCACGGGTCCCCGGGGAAAGAGGACCCACGTCCGGGGGGCTCCCACGTTCCCTGGGGGAAGGAAAGGCTTCCCTACAAGGAAAGGGGTCAACCAGCAACTCGGAGGAAAGGGGGGACCCAAGAGGAGCTAAGCACTTTCAGGAGGCATCTCCAGAATGAGGGAGGGGCATGGTCCTACTGACCTGGGTACCAGGGACGTGCAGGCTGGACGCGCCTTCTGTGGGGAAGGGTCTGGAAGCCAGCTTGGGGGGAATGGACGGGACGAAGGGTGTCTTGGCCTGCACGAGGGCAGGCTGGGGGCCACACACCCTTGTCCTCAGCTGTGGGAAGAAAGGGGAGAGGGGCCTGTGGTAATAACCCCAAGGAGAAGCCATTCATCCAGGGCAGAGCTGCTCGTGAGGTTCGAGCCTCCAGGCACTGGGGACATGAGCAGAGAGGCGTGGTGGGGGAGGGCCGAGACAGGGACAGGGTATAGAGAGGGGGCGTGGCAGGAACCCCAGGTCAGGACCCCAGGAAGCCCACTGAGCCCGTCCACCCCCTCACCCCCCTCCTCCCACCATGTTCCCCAAACAGCCCAGGCTACCTGCCCCTCCCCCTTATCTCCCTCACTGTGTCCCCGAGAGTAGGGAGAGTGGCGTCTGTCGTGACAGGAGGGAAGGATTGGGCGTGATCTGATTTTTCATGTATTCCCACCACCAAGCTCAGCATCCCCACCCCCACCCCCGCGAGCTTCGAACACCTGCAGAACTGGATTGAAGGAAGAACTCGGTTCTGCAGCCAGCTTCCCTGTTAACTTCATAATTCTACACGTTATCAGTTCTTTCCTAAGTTGGCCCCAGTTGTTTTCAGGCTCTGATGGGCACTTTCTGCAAGTTCATAGCCAAAGTCATTTATCGACTCTTAATGTGATTAGACTTCCCTCTGGGGCCCGTTTCACCTGTGTTAGAGAAAGGGCCTCGCACAGGGACTCTTCCCAATTCCTTCCTTCCTTCTTTCCTTCCTTTTAGTTTTTTGTTTTTAAGAGAGAGAGAGAGGGGCGCCTGGGTGGCTTAGTCGGTTAAGCGTCCGACTTTCGCTTAGGTCATGATCTCGCGGTTTGTGGGTTCGAGCCCCGCGTCGGGCTCTGTGCTGACTGCCAGCTCAGAGCCTGGAGCCTGTTTCGGTCTGTGACTCCCTCTCTCTCTGACCCTCCCCTGCTCACGCTGTCTCTCTCTCTCTCTCCTAGAAATAAATAAAATAAAAAAAAAAAAAAAAGAGAGAGAGAGTACAAGCCGGGGAGGGGCATAGAGAGAGAGGGAGACAGAGGATCTGAAGTGGGCTCTGTGCTGACAGCAGAGAGCCTGATGCAGGGCTCCAACCCACAAACCGTGAGATCATGACCTGAGCCTCAGTCTGACGCTTAACCGGCTAAGCCACCCAACCCCCATCTCCACCCCGCCCCGCCAATTTCTCATCCATTCATTCAAGAGGTACATGTGCTTGGCCTGAGCACCTGCTAAATGAAGGTGTCATCACCTGGGAAGGGAGGGTGGCTGCAGGCGGGAACGGGTCGGAAAGGCTGCCGGGGAGTGTACCACCCCCCTCAAGATTGTCACAAGGCAGGACCAGCTGGCAAACTGGATTTAAACCCCAACTCTGCCCTCACTGGCTGTGTGGCCTTTGAAAAGTGACTTCCCGGGACACCTGGGTATCTCAGTTGGTTAAGCATCTGACTCTTGATATCAGCTCAGGTCACAGTCTCCCTGTCGAGGGATGGAGCCCGCGGCGCCCCGGAGCCTGCTTGGGATTCTGTCTCTCCTTCTCTCTGCCCCTCCCCACTTGTCCGCTCTCTCTCTCTCTGTCTCTCTCTCTGTGTCTCTCAAAAATAAATAAATAAACATTTTAAAATACATTTAAAAAAAAAGAAGAAAAGTGACTTCCTGTCTCTGAGCCTCAGTTTCCTCATCTGCAAGATGTGGCTGCCCTGGGGCTGAGCTAGCAGGGTGGCTGGGAGGAGGGACACAGCCCAGCACAGGACAAAGATGACTTTCCACTTCCTCCTTGGGCTACTCCCTCCTACCCACCCCCCTCCTTGGGCTACTTGCCCCTCCCCCTCCCTCCGCCTCCAGACACTGGTCAGGCCCGGCTGCTGATGGCTGGATGCCTCATGAGCGGTGGTGTCACAGGAAGCTGGGGGTGAGGAGTGAGGGGATCCCTATGTGGGTCCAGGCGACAAAGGTCAGCTGCACCCCCAGCAAGGAGCCCAGCCCCGTCCGTGGGCAGCGCAGGGATGGCCATGTCCTCTGAGTGTCCCCAGATGGTGCTGACACAAAGATCCCCAGATAGATGCGGGAGGAAAGGAAGGAATGGCCAGCAGGATGCAGAGCGGTACCCTCTCTGCCAGGCAGGGCTGCAGCTTCGTAAGACTTTCTCCCGAGTCAGAGGCAAAAAGCCTGAAAATACTTTCCTCTGGCCCTGAGTGGGGGTGGGAGGACTTCCCCAGGGAGGAGGCTTCTGGCTGAGCGAACTCTCTGGGCCCTTGGCCCGCTACATCAGCTGTGACCTACTGGAAATACACGGTCCAGGGAGCCCAAGGTCTCTACTCAGCTGATCTTCTCCTCTTTTCCGGATGAAGAACAGACGTGGTCATTGTTGATCGGTTTTCCTTCGGAGCCTAGAAAGGCGGCCGTGTCCCATCAAGGCTGCAGGGCGTTGTGTCCAGACCAGGATTTTCACACACACCCCCTCCCCGCCATGAACGTGGGGAGGGTCTCAACTTCCAGATGAGCTGTCTTGTGGAGAAAGTCTTTCCACCCAGCAAGCCCAGCACAAATGATGCCAGGCTCTTCCAGGAATGGCCAGAATGCTGCTCTACTCAGACGCGGCTGAAAATCTGTACACGTGAAATGGAAACTGTAGAAATCGATACCAGTGGCGATCCTAGTAATCTTTTCACAGAAAAATAAATGGTTTTTATCCATCTGACCGTTGTCACTGGGGAGCAAAGATGCTTTCAGCGAAGGGTGGGGAGGATGGAGGCCTTCCCGGCCCGGCTCCCCTGGGCTCCTCTCCTGCTCAGGACCTGACCCCCCAGTCCCTCTGGCCAGCTCACACTTTCCTACTTCTAGAAGCTTCTCCTGAGCCTTTGTGAACGCTGTGGCCTTGACTTCCGTGGGAGGCTCAGCCTGGTCTTCGCTTGAGTCCCCTGCACACACCACGTCCCCACGGGGTTGTGAATCAGCTGTGTGAACATCAGGCTCTGTCCCTAGATGGAGGGCATCCGGGACAGATGGCCCTGAGCAGTGCCCCAGAGAGGTTTGTTGGAGGAATGAAAAGTGTGAACCAAAGTTCTTGGGGGGTCATGGGAGGCACTTCTGGGTTCCTGTAAGAATCAGAGGTGCCGGACGGGGCTCTTTGCTGTGTGTAGACCTCGGGTCTTCTGCCTGTGACCGAGGTCCCCTCAGGCATGGAGTATTTGATGGAAACGGTGCGCCGAGGAGAAGTGGGAAGAGGAGAACTTTCTGGGCAGAGGAGAGGGAGAACTTTCCTGAGGAATCAGGCCAGGCTGGTGGGAGAGTCCCCGGAGAATCCCCTGCTCCTGCCCGGACCCCTGACCCCATCTCTGGAGCCTAACACGGGCCAGCTGCAGGAGCAGACTCCAGGGGTGGGGGGGACCTCCTCTCCTGCCCCTCCTCCTGTTCCCACCCCCCCTTCCTGAATGTCTCCCTGCCGCCCCTCCCAGACCTGTGGCCCTCCGTATCCACACAGACTCCAGGCCTGCGCGCCCCTAGCTGGACCCTTGAGGCTCTCTGCCAGTCCCCCCTCCCCACTGAGGGACCGATACAGCTACTTTCAGCCAACATCTCACTCTTTGCAAAGCGCTTTCCCTCTGTCGCTCCCAACTATTGGTCATCAGGTCCGCACAAGGCAGCTATTTCACCCCCAGGAGGTAGATGAAGACACTACGCCGCCGCCGTTGGCTTAGAAGAGAAGGGGTGGGGGTGGGGGCACACGGAGGGGGCGGGGCTTGCTCTACATTCCCAGGGCACCTGCTGGCCTTCCAGGGCAGGGGGAAGGAGGAGCGGGGAGGAGGGAGGGCCAGACCTCTTGGAAGGGCTCCCCCTCCCCCCCCCCCCCCCCCCCCCCCCGGCCCTTTCAGAACCGGCCTCCTGGAAAGCTGCCCGTGGCCCCTTGAGAATCTGGCAGTTTCTCCCGTGTGAGAACCACAGGATGTTAAAATGCGGATCTCCTGGCCTCTCAACGCTGAGTCTCTGGGGTGGGGCCAAAATTGGACACAATGACCCGTTGCGTTGCCGCACACACCCCTCTCCCCACAGGACACTGGGGCCCTCTGGCTCATAAAACCCGAGAACTGTGAGGGGTGACACTGCATGAATTAGCCTCGGGGGAGGCTAATTGTTTCCTTAATTGGCTGATCTCACTGTGGGAGCCCGGTTGTCCCTGCAAAGCCGTGGGACTGGTTTGCCTGGTGGCCAATAATGGCTCCAGAGAAGTTTCCCCAAGTGGGTTTTACAAAGCGTTCCCAGCAGAGCGGCTTGTTAGAACAGAAGGGGGGTGCTCTAAAGGACGCCCCTGTACCGAGGAAGGGGATGGCAGAGGCGGGTTGGGGGGTCTGCAGCCAGCGTGCCCTGCCCTCCGTTCCCACAGACCACCCCCGGCACGCTTCTGGTCCTGGGGGCCCCTGAAAACCCCCCTTCTCCGTCCTGCCCCCACCACGCCATCACGTTGCCTTCCCTCCCCCCCCCCTTGCTAGGAGGTGGCCTCTGGCTGCCCAAGACCCTTAGAGGGGTAAGGGACACGGGGTGTCCCCCCATGTGCCACCAGGTGGCGCCATTGGCACGGGACAACCCCCGGATGTCCCTAGTGGCGGGTTGGGGACAGGAGTGGTACCATCAGCACAAGACCTTCCAGACTGCGGTGCGGCTACCTGAGGACCCGCAGTGATTAACCTCCTCGTCGGTGCTGCTCTCTCCCGGGCACACAGTGTACCAAGGGTCTGAGCCTAACAGGGCCTTGACACGTGGTGAACGTGGACTAAATGTTGAAAAATGATGCCATCTTTGGTTTTCATTTTCTACCCCCCGGATCTTAAGGATTATTTTCAGTATGGTGGGGGCTGAGAAGGGGGGGCACTACCTCCTTGCTGCCTTCCCCCAACAGAATCAGCAGAGACAGCCTTGTCTAACCCTGGATGTGTGTCCGTTAGGAAAGCCCCGGCCTCTGGTCCCAGGGACGCCTCTGATCCCCTCTGTGACCTTGAGCCGACCATTTACATGATTTTTCTCTGTCACTAAGCCTGTAAGATGAGAGTTATAATACCAGCCCTGCTGGGAGAATCAAGCGAATTGCAGGAGAACATGATGATTAAAAGCGCAATCACGGGAGCTCATGCCCCTATTCCGCTGCCTACTCGCTGTGTGGCCTTGGGCAAGTGGCTCACACTCTCTGATCTTCAGTTTCTTCATCTGTAAAATAGAGGCAATAATGATACCTATGCACATGAGGTTTCTGTGAGGACAGAGGTTGTCAAGACATGAAAAACCTTTAGAACCGGATCTGGTGTGAAACAAATACTTAACCAACAGGCAAAAATACCGGCTTGAACCGAGAAGGCACTTTGGAAACGGGCCCTGTGAACCCTCCACCCGGGGCAGGAATCTCCGAGCCACGTGCGGGGACAATGACCTCCAGGTCGGTTTGCACACGAGGAAGAAAGACCTTGTTTTCTCCCGAGAAAGGAGGCTGGTCTACTGCAGGCCAGCGCAGCTCGTGATGCGATGGGTCCCCTCAGCCGAGTCTGGGCTGGACCACGGCCCTGGCCTTGTCAGTGGTCAGGTCGTACATGGGGCAGAAAGGGGGACCCCAAAGCACAGCTGGGTGGTGTTAGGAGGGAAGGGAGGCTGCCCCCCTTGGCAGCCCCTCCAGTCGGGGGTGGGGGTGCTAGAGGGAGAGGACCCGAAGAGTGGACACTCTCCATCTTGGCCACCAGGCCAGTGCAGAGGGTAGTTTTGAGGAGCCCCTCCGCCTGGTGGGCTCCTCCTGGTGCTGGAGTCTGTGGGGAGGAAGGAGACAGCTTCCTGCAGCTGGGGAGGGGGGAGAGTGGCCCCGTTTCCCCAGCCCTACTGCTTTCTAAGCACCTATCGCTCACAGTGCAGCCTGGGCAGGAAGCTGGGCAGCTCCTGGGCACCAAGGCAGCCAGCCCAGGGGCCTCTCTGTCTCTCGCTCACTCACCTCTGCTCCCTCAGGGCAGCGGGAAATCCTGCCTGGGGGGCTCTGTTCTCTTCTCTAGAGAGGGAGCAACCGGAGGGCAAGACTGTGATATATGCTCTGTGCTTGAACTGCCCGGCACACAGTAGGCACTTAATAAGTGTATGGGACTAACCGAAAACAAAGAGCAGTAATTGTGGTCCAGTTCGGAAAGCTGTAGTCTTCGTGGGGTCACGGCACCTCTGGACCGTGGGTTTCAGCTGTGCTCTCCCATTTCCTCCTTCAGAGCTGCCACTTCCTCCATGAAGCCCTCCTTGGTACCCCTTCCTTCCCATGCCCTAAGTAAATAACCTCCCCCCCCCCACCTTCCTCTTCACTCTGTACACAATTATGCCATTAAGGCGGGCTGCCAGAGGGGTTAGGGTCTCAGACCCTGGGGCTATCCTCAGAGTCACTTCCCCTTGATGTATTTCTCAGCTGTGTGACCCGAGGCCAATTTCATTATTACCTCCCTGTGCCTCTCTGTTCTCATCTGTAAAATGGAATTGATTATAGTACCTACCTATGCGCTGCGGTGAGGAGTAAGTTGATTTGTGGATTAAAAGTGTCTGGTGCTCAGTGACTGCTCTGAACCTCTACGTTGTTGCTTAGTTATGCTGGGATGTTTGCTCCTCACCCACATGTGGGCTTCTCGAAGCCTGGATCTTTCACTTCCGCATCCTCCTGCTGAGGTCAGCGTCCAATGTAGAATGGCGCTCAGCAAAGTGTGAAGGGATGGAGGGATAGACAGACGGATGGACGGAGACAGGGACATACATCTGGATGAGCCCAAGTGTGGAAGTGTGCCGTCCCCTAGGGACCTCACCTGCACACTCAGCTGTGGAGGCCTGGCCCACGGATACCCACTGGAGATGCCACCCCGACCCATGTCCCCTACCCTCCTGTCCCTGCTTACCCAAAGTTTCCACCAAGAGTGCCGAGGCGGGGGGAGGAGGCGCAGGGGCTGGGAGGGGAGGAAATGCCATCAGATCCAAATCCAGCAGGTTGGCTGCTTGGCAACCACGTGGGTGAGAGCAGGTGGAAAGCACTGGTGAAAATGAGGTTTCTGGATGAGCTGGGGTTTCATTTCCAGCCCCTGGTTCCTGAGGGCCTGATAGTACAGCCTGGGCTGCCAGCCCTCTGCCCAGGGCCCCTCCCTGCTTCTCACCAGGGGCAGCCATCCCACTGAGGCCCAGTGGGAGCCTGCTCTGTGCCAGGGTTGAGGTTTGGCACCAGCCCTCACAGGAAGCTTGGGAGGAAGGCACTGTACCCCATCTTTAAATTTAAAAAAATTTTATTGTTTATTTTTAAGAGAGAGAGAGCATGAGCAAGGGAGAGGCAAAGAGACAGAGGGAGACACAGAATCCGAAGCAGGCTCCAGGCTCTGAACTGTCAGCACAGAGCCCAACGCGGGACTCAAACTCACGAACCGCAAGATCATGACCTGAGCCGAAGTCGGACGCGTAACTGACTGAGTCATCCCAGTACCCCAAGCGCTGTACCCCATCCTAAGCTCATTCCTCCATCCGTCGTCCACCCATATTTACTGAGCACGTACTAGGCGCCTGCGCTGCACTGAGCGTGGGGGAGTCAGGGGGGAAGAGGTGAAGATCAAGGGCTGCTGTGTCTGGGGGCTGAGGGCTTCGTGTGCCGGGGGCTCAGGCTGCAGAGCTGCACCCGTGAGGACAAACAGGCGCGGAGGCAGAGCCCGTGTCCGTGTTCCGAGGCAGCCTGGCACTCGGCCGCCTCCCAGTGCCAAGTCGTAAAGAGACTCCTCGAGACGCAGACCGATGCCTTTATAATGCTCCCTCCGTGCACGGAGGCATTAACACGACGTCTATCACCATGGCATCGAGGTGCTTAGACAACCCGCTCCCCCCGGAGGATGGAAACAGCGTGAAGCAGATTATCTGTGTCTCACTGTGACATATGCGATCATGTATCACCGTGATGGATCAACAGTCAATGCCGCTGGGGTCCCCGCCGCCCCCCAGCCAGTAGAAGTGGCTTGTGTTTATTCGTCTTCCTCACCTGGTGGGCAGTCCCTGCTCCCGTGGGCCGCGCTCCTGGCGCTGCCGGAGTCGGTGGGAAACATCTACTGGCTTCCTTGTTCGTGTGCAAAGCCGCCGAGGGGAAAGCATTTGGAAGAGGGACCAACACCGGACCCCTCCTGTGCCATCACGGGGAGTGCACGGAGTAGGGGGGAGGCTCAGCTCTCACAGAGCGCAGCGCTGAATGCTGGCCCCACGCGTACCTGCCCTGGTCTTGGGCAAGCTGTGTTGCCTCTTGGGGGCATAATTTTCTCTTTTGTAAAACTGGGAGCATCACATCTATCTTGAGAGTTCATGGGCGCTGATGGAGACAGGAGGGGTAGTGCCAGCATGAGCCGAAACTCGGCTACATTTACCCCAGCCTCCTCTGCGTGCAGGCACGCGGGCACCCCCCCCCCCCACTGCCCCCACACCCCTTCCCTCTGCCTCATCCAGCTTGGCCCAGTGCTGGCTCGGGAACGCCAAGGGTAAAGGCTCCGGTCTGCTGGGGAGAGAGGTGCGGGCAGGGGAGAGGGGTGCGGGCAGCGAATAATTACTGTTCCTGCGGCAGTGCCTGCAGGAGGCGAGGAAAGGGGCTGGGGCTCCAGGCCAGAGGGGGAAGCAATTCATTTGTCTCCTGGTGGGGGAGGGGGTGGGCTCAGGCTGAAGGACGTTTCAGCAGTGGGGGGAGGGAAGGACATCTCAGGGGAGTCAGGGAGGAGGCATCCATCCGCGGGCCTCTGGCTGTGCTGATGGTGGGCAGCTGGCCTTCTGGCACCATTCGGGGCTGGGAATGTGTAGCTCCTGCCCTCACCCTCACTGTCTGCCCCTCCTCCATCTGGCGCCCATCCTGCCCCACCCCTCCCAACCCTTTCCACCCAAAACCCGGGCCCTGGGATGAACACATTCATCAGGGGCTCCTGGACCATCTCTGAGGGGAAGAAGTTCTGTGGGAACACAGTTGTTTTACGTTTCAGACGTGAATGAGCCGCGAAAGCAAACCCTGGATTCACTGGCGGGAGGGAATCCTGTGTCACCAGTGCCTTCTGGGTGGGCCATCGCTAGAGTCGGGGGAGGAGCATACCACGTGGGGTGGGTTCAGAGGCTCTGCCGAGGGGGAGTGTGAGCCCCAGATTTTTATTTATTTCATAAATAAAAAAATGTTTATTTATTTATTTTGAGATGGAGAGAGAGAAGGTGGGGGAGGGGCAGAGGGAGAGAGAGGATCCCAAGCAGGCGCCACACTGTCAGTGCAGAGACTGACGTGGGGCTCGAGCCCCCGAATCGTGAGCAGAAATCAAGAGCCAGAAACTCAGTTGACTGAGCCACCCAGGTACTCCTTGGGTTATTCTTTTAAAGTTTATTTATTTATTTTTGAGAGAGAAAGAGCATGAGCAGGAGAGGGGCAGAGAGAGAGAGAGGGAGGCAGAGAATCCCAAGCAGGCTCTGAGCTGTCAGTGCAGAGCCCAACACTGGGCTCGAACTCATGAACCATGAGACCATGACCTGAGCTGAAACCTAGAGTCGGACGTTTAACTGACTGGGCCACCCAGGCACCCCAGAAAGTCCAGATTTTTAAAAAATGTTTATTTATTTTGAGAGAGAGAGAGAGACAGAGACAGAGCATGAGTGGGGGAGGGGCAGAGAGAGAGAAGGAGACACGGAATGCGAATCAGGCTCCAGGCTCTGAGCTGTCAGCACAGAGCCCGACAAGAGGCTTGAACCCACGAACTGTGAGATCTTGACCTGAGCTGAAGTCAGACACTCAGTCGCCTGCGCCACCCAGGCGCCCCAAGTCCAGGGTTATGGAGAAGAGCAGGCCCAGTGAGGCCCTGAGGAAGCAGAAGGGTGGCCAGGGTGGAGCTTTGTGGGGACTCAAAGGGGAACTGTGGCCACCAGCAGGCCATCCCCTCCGGTGAACCAGAGAGGAAGAGGGGAACGCTGACCAGGAAGCCCCGATGGAGAGGCGGCCTCCGTGGTGGTGGCGGGCCCCGCCGGACCCGGGCTCGGGCCCCTGGCTCCTGGGTTTGCTCCTGTTTCCCTGGACCCTGCAGCTCGCAGGTAAGGCCGCCTTCCTTCTTCCGCGCTCTCTGGCTCGCACATCAGAGTGGCTTTCATCTGTCCGTGCAGCTAATTCCTGGGGACCTATCTCGGGAGGTTTGCTCGCTGCGTTTGAACATTGCAGACTTCACAGGGGAAGCCTTCAGGGACCCGGGAGATGTTTAGCTAATGCCTCCGCCAAGGTGGCTTTTGAAGGGGTGGGGACAGCGCTCCCCTCCGTGTCCCTGCTGTGTTAACAACCTTCTTCCCACAGCCTGACCTCGAGGCCTTAGACGAGGGGGTGGGCGGCATCCAGGGGCGTCAGAATAGGGGAGGGGTCAGTGGGGAGGGACAGCTCACCCCCAAGGAATCCTACGGTGGAGCCAGTGTTGACCCTGCCCAGCCGCAGAGCCACCCTCCGCCTTCTTCCCCGTGTTAGCCAGGGAGGCGAGGGGCGGCCAGGGGTCGGCCACCAGAGACACTGTGCCCTGGGACACAAAACCGTCACCGCTGCCAGAAAGCGTGGCACTCTCACTTAACAGAGCACAACCAGAGGCCACCTTGCATTATTTCACAACGGGAGCTTATGCCATTCCCGGGACCAGCGCCGCGCCCCCTTTCCTGGCCCCGGGTCCCCTCAGAAGCTGGGTGGCCCGGATCTAAGCCACCCCCAGGAGTGGGCCTCACCAGGGCTGCCCACACGGAGGCCCCTCTTAAAGTCCCATGCTCCCCCCGCCCCACTGTACGGCCGAGGCTTTCTTCCTACTCGTCTAGACGTTTGTGAGGCTTCCTGGAGCTGCACCCACTTCTGCTTCATTCTCCACCTTTCCTTTATACCACAAACAACAGCAGCTACCCTTATTATTGAGAATTAGCCACTTTGAACACTTAATCTGGGCTTTACTCTCCCACTCAGCCTGGCCCCAGCCACCCTTGAGGTACCATCCCCGCCAGCACCACTTAAAAACAGGGAAATTGAGGGGCGCCTGGGTGGCTCGGTCGGTTGAGCCTCCCACTTCAGCTCTGGCCAGGGTCCTGTGGTTCAGTGGTTCGGGCCCCACATCGGGCTCCGCGCTGACAGCACAGAGCCTTCTTGGGATTCTCTCTCCCTCCCTCCCTCTCTCTCTCAAAAATAAATAGATGTTAAAAAAAACAGGGAAACTGAGGCCCAGGGAGGTCAGATAGCTTGCCCAAGGCCTAGAGGGTGAGGAGAGGTCAAGGTCAGACCTGAGTCAGCCTGAACCCCAAGCCAGGACCTTTGGCAGTGGGCTCATGGGGCTCCTCTTAGCTTTCTTTGTAAAAAACATTCCTCATAGAAAAAATTTCTCTCCCCTCCCCCCAGGAGGTGAGAGCTGACTGTGGTACCTGCTGCAGGCTTCCTGGGCCCCTTGCGACATCTGCCTCTTCAACCTGGTGCACTTTGCACCCCCTCCTGCCCCCCAGAGGCTGTGGCCCCAGGAAATGCAGCTTGTAGCTGACGATGCGTCGGACTCACACTTAGTCATTTCTAACTTAAGTTCCTTCAAATTCCCCGTCATTTCTTTTTGTGCGGCCCCTCCTCCCCAGAAGGGACCCAGCATGTCTGGGTGACGGTGGATGACGCTTTGCGGGATGCTGCTGTGAGAAGCGCTTCTATGACTGTCTTGACTGTAAGCAAACAGCACATTCCCACCCCCACCCCCCAGTATTGCAGCAAAGTTTGTACAAAAGAGAAACTCTGCTCTTTCACAAGAGGTGGAAAAGCCCGGGGGTCCTCCCGCTCCTCCTGGAGGGGCCGAGAGCACCCCATTACTTGGTCCTGCCCCTTGGGGTGCCTGGCTCTCTGGCTCTCTGTCACTGAAGCCTAGGGTCAATGTGCCATTTCCCTGAACTGCAGAACGGTGCAAGGTCAAGTACACGCTAGGGCGTTCAGCCTGAGTTCCGATCTGAGCTCTGTAACGCATCCCAGGACCCTGGGCAGGCTCCTAATGTCTCTGTGCCTCAATGGCCTCATCTGTTAAATGGGTGTGATAGTACTGCCTGCCTGGTATCACACCCGGAGACTGAGTGGTTAGGGCACATGGTTGGGGCTCAGAGAAGGTCCTAGCTGAGCCCGGCAGAGCTGATCGAACTCAAGATTCAGTTGGCCCCCTGGGTAGCTTAGCAAGCGCCCCGGCTCCTTGGGGTCTCTGACTTTTCCAGCGGCCGCTGGCACAGCATCCCAATAGAATGGCGTCTCCAGACTGCTATTGCCCCCAACCCTCCTCCAGAGGTGGGGCGGGACTCAAGCCTGCTCTCCTCCGGTCCTTTGAGTTCTCTGCAAATTCTCCTTTTCTCAAAGGGTCTGGCAGCCACTGCGGTCTCAAGGGCAACGGCTCGCCCCCAACGGTGACTCTTTGGTCACCTACAAGGGCCTTGGGGCCAGACAGACCGGGTTCAAGTCCTACCTTCTTCTATTGACTGCTGTGTGACCTTAGGCAAGTTACTTAACCTTTCTGTGCCCTCAGCAAATGTCAGTCCCCTTTCTCTTCTTGGCCTTCCCAGAACTCTGGGCTATAGTGATTTCTCGAATATCCATGCAGGAGGACCGGTGTTCGGCACTTGCGGGGAGGGGGGGGGGGGACCTGGAGGTGAACAGCCCGTACCTCGCAGCCTGGTAGAAACGCTGAGATCTGCCCAGAGGACATGACAGAACACGACCCAAGGAGGGAGTCACCGTCGCAACCTTGCCCCTCCCCCCCTTGGCTCCGGCCTCAGGTGTCTGGGCTCCCTTTGTTGTCCTAAAGAGGTTCAGGAGCCTCCCGCCTTCTTTCTCGCAGCTCCGAGCCTCTGTCAGGACTGGCCTCTGCTTTTCATCTTTGTCTAATCCCAATAAAGAGCGTGCGAGGCAGGCGGAGAGAACGGCTGGAGGTGGGGCAGGGGGAGGGCCGGAGGGGGCGAGGGAGCCCAGTCGGGGAGGAGGCAGAGCAGGTGGGTGGGGTGGCCGGCACAGCGTGCGGGGCCAGAAGGCAGAGGCAGGGGGAGGGAAGGCGGAGAGGTCTGGTCCGACTGCAGAGGAGGGGCTCACAGTGGAGCAGTGGGTTATGAATCCCACTGGGCTCTATTCTAGTGGATTCTAAGCGCCTGTCAGGGGGGGTTCAGATGCCCTTCCGGTTGGCCCTACTGTCATTCATTGCTTTCTCTTTTTAACTCGCGAGCTATAATACGTATACGGAAAAGTACAGTGAGTGTTCTGTAATAAAGGCCTGTGTGGCTCCCACCCAGAGAGCACTGCAGGGCCCCACGGCCCGTGGCACCCTCCGGTCCCCCACCAAGATACCCCCCTCTCCCATCCAGACTTTTAGGGCGATTGTGTCCTTCATAGTTTTATTCTTCAGTACGTGTGTGTTCCTGAATGATATAGATTAGTCTGGCCTGGTTTTGAACTTGGTATAATCAGAACGATACCGTATATTCTTTTGTGACCTGCTTCCATCACTCAGGGTTATGTTTTGGAAGATATATCCAGTTGGCGGCGTGGCTGTGGTTTGTTTATTCTCATCGCTAAAGAGCAGGGCTAAGTCCAGCCCACTGCCTTTCGGCACGGTCGGAGAGTCATGAGTGGTTTTTATATTTTTTCATTTTAATTGGAAGAAAATCAAAAGAAGACTCTGTCGTGACACGTGAAAATCATACAATATTCGCATTTCAGGGTCCATAAATAAAGTTTTATTGGAACAAAACCACACTCATCTGTTCGTAGATCATCTGTGATTGCCGTCGCCCGTCGCCGGCAGCGTTGAGTAGTTGTGAGAGAGCCCATGTGGCCCCCAAAGTGTAAACTATTTCCTATGTGGCCCTTTACAGAGCAGGTTTGTCAGCGCCTGCTGTGGAGGGTCCCCTTGGTCGAACTCGCTGCAATTTACTTAGTTTACGATTGACACTTCGTGCGCTTCCTGTCTGTGGCTGTGAACAGGCACTCGGGGTGTCTGGGGGACGTGTTCCCGTTAAGGCTGCTTCGTTCCAAGCGGTGCCTCCCCGCGTGGACTGTGAGGTTCGGGGGCTGGAAGCATGCGGACTTTCTTGGTTCGAGTCCTCGACCCCTCGCGCGGTGCCCGGCACCCGGAGATGCAGTAGCAGGGGACACTCAAGTCGTCAGCCACAGACGACCTGGGAGGAGTCCCACGAAGCCCTGGTGGAGATGGATGCCGCCAGGAGAGGGAGCTGAGTCCCGGGTGTGAGGTGGGGCCCCGGCTGTGGGGCGGGCCTGGGCCCCGGCTCCTGGGCCCAGGAGGGGCGACAAGGCCCTCACGTCTTCAGAACAAGAGTGTGGATCCTGAAGTTCTGGGTCAACGTGGGCCCTGAAATAGGATCTCACCCTTGTTGTGGGTCCAGGGGCCATGGTGGGAGTGCGGGCCTCAGGCGCTGGCGTGGGCGCTGAAAGCAGAGGAAGGGAAGGAGGTGACCTGAGCCTGGAGAGGGGGAGGGGAAGGGAGTGGGTGTGAAATCCGCAGGTGGAGCCCTGACCACTCTGAGCCCCCCATTTCCCCGCCAGGGCACTCAGCACCCTCCTAGGCAGACCTTTCGCCAGGGGTGACAGGAAGACGCAGCCAGTGGCCCTGGGACCTCCACCTGGGAGCCCTCAGGAAGGGCCCGGGGGGGGGGAGGGGTGCCTGTGGGAGGTGGCGTGGGGGACCTGGTGTGTGTCTGCTTCCCCAGGACCGCACGGGCTGTGCGGAAGGAGGTGAGGTCAGGAGTCAGATCTGCGCTTGCCGCCCGTGGCCCAGGGGAAGGGGATGCCAAGCGAGCACAACCCACAGGGTGCTACCCGCAGTCGGCAGACGCCTTGCCTGCAGCACTGGCCATGGGGTCCAAGGGCTATTTCTGAAGGCCCATTGACAACTCAAAGCAACATTTAAAAATGTAAAAGGGGACATGCCTTTTGAACCAGCAATTCCCCTTCTTGGACCAGACAAGCTTTATGCACAAGGATGATCGCTCATGGGTCCACAGAGCACACCGGCGACGGCCTCCCTGCCATGGGCTGCGGTGGGTTTAGATAAGACCCTCCCCCCCCACCCCCCTGGCCCCAAGCTATTCTTTCCTCCGGGCTCCTGCCTCCCACACCCACACCCCACTTTGGAGCCATGCTGGATGACTGCCTGCTGCTAACCCTTTGGCTCTTTCTGCTCCCTTTTCCTGGAAGGAGCCCTCTCCCCCCCCCCCCCCCACCCTGGCGACTCCAACCTGTCGGTCAAGGTCAAACTGTGCTACCTTCTCTGTGGTGCCCATTCTGGACCACTCACCCAGGCCCCGACAGACCCAGGGGCCATCCTGCCCCAGCAGTTCACCTGTGGTTCTGAGCATCGAGAGCTCAGAGGTATGAAGGGCATGACAGGGCTCACCTGGGGAGGGGAGGGTGCCTATGGCCCCAGGGAACAGGTGCCCAACCTTCAGAAGTGGGCTGTGTCTGAAAAGCCAGAGGAAGGGCCGAGAGAGAGGTGCTGGCTGGGGAGCTCTGGGGGGAGGAGGAAAGGTCAAAGAGGGAGGCGTAGGCAGGTTAGAGTCAAGGCCAGAAGCAGCAAGAGCCACAGCTTAGCTTCCAAGGTCCTCCTCTGGCAATAGGAGCGGAGGAAGCCTACAGGCTGCATGGACGGGGCTGGCGGAGTAGGAGAGGGTGGGGAGGGTGGAGGGCAGTGAGTGATTTTGTGCCTGGAGGGGACTGGATCTTTGGGGAGATAGAGATTTAAGAGGATGCAGGATAAAAGTGATCTGGTGAAGGCGTCTACAGGAAGGAGTTAGTGTGTTGACAGCCAGAAGCATTTATATTTTAAAAGGAGGCTGGAGAGGGAGGGGGTCCCAAGCCCTCAGAACGAATCACTAATGTGAGGGTTTCAGGCAGCTGAGGAAGACTGGAGCTCTATAGTGTTTCTCTTGTTGTCTTTCTAACACAAAATGTGATCGTGTCAGTTCCCAATCTAGAAGCCCACAGAGGCTCCCCCCGGGGGGATCCGGATGACATTTTCCACCCCCCACCTCCCGCCTGCCTGAGCCCCCCAACCCTTACGACGCCACCGCGCCTTTTGAGTCCCCCAACTACCAACATGACAGGTGTCTTGTTTCTAGATTTCTAGAAGCTTCATACAAGAGGTTTTTGCATCAACCTCCCCCCTCTCTGTGCCCCTCCCCCACCTGGTTGTCTCCCATTCCTCCTTCAAAGCCCAGCTTGGCAAAGTGATGTGGACCAATCATCACGAGGTTCACAGCCATGTCAGGGCGGCAGAACTGCAGGCAAGTTCAACGTTCTTGATCTTTGGCTGCAGTGTCTACAGTTTCTACAGTGAGCTTAGTTTGCTTTTATAATGGGGGAAGGGGGACCTGAAGAATCATAATTTAAAACACAAGGGACCCAGTCCAAGGGTCGCCCCTCCAGGAAGCCTCAGCCCCCTCCCGGCTGGGTTGGATCCCCTCCTCTGGGTCTCTGCAGACTCTGAGAAACCTTTATCTCCCTACTTTCCAACTTCACCAGTAAGCTCTGCCCAGTGTCAGGGCCCCGTCCCTCCCCAGCAGGACTTCGGGTGAGCACAGTGCCGAGGGTGCCCTGGCGGGGTCTACCTCCTCACCCTTCCCCTTCGGTCCCATCACCGTCTCCACCCCATCCTGATGCCCTTCTTTGGGAGCAGAGGAGGGTTTCAGAGAGAATCTGAGTCTAAAACAGCTCCAAAGTTTGAGCAACTCGCCTTTCCACACAAGCCGAAGGAGAGGCGATGCTATAAAAATACCAATTAATACCCACGAAGCTCTACATTTGTGGGACTGAACACTCGACATTCTACACTTGGTTTGTGTCCCCTCCTGGCCACGGCGCACGCCGGGGTCCAAAGATTGGAGGCTTTAGAACAGAACGCAGGCAGACTGTGGAAATAGCCCCCGAGGCAAGCCACATCCGTCTGTATCTTTGTAATTCGGAGGTGTTGAAAGATGTGACAGCCAGTCTGATGGCAGTGTTCCGAGGGCACCAGCACTAAAAGCTTCATAATACACACTCTCTGTTCAAAGGTTGCCTTCCAACGCCTGCTATACGCTTCTCCCTAATCAACCACTTGGCCACGCGCCGCTGTGTTTGATGCACGTGTCCTGAAAGACTCACCCGTTTTTCTGTGGCATCCTGGGATTCATGCTCGGGCAAATGGCCGGAGCCCTGTGATAAAACCAGCAGCCCCACTTCTGTGTCTTCCCAGGAGCCCTTCAGATGGGTCTTGGAAGAAAAAAAAAAAAGGCATGGCCTGAGAGATGCCAGAATTAAATCGGAGGAGAAAACTGCAAGCCTAAAATAAAGACCGTGGGAACGGCTTTCTTCTGTAGCTGGGGAATCAAAGTGTTTTCCTCTAAAATCGACCTACGTTGGGATGGATCCCTTTGATCAGCAGGTCTGGACTTTCATACCCTTGGCTGAGATGCTGATGCTTGGGGGCCGTTGAGTTCCGGGCAGAGTGGGGATCTGGGGTCAAGGCCTGGCCTAGGGGTGGGTGGGTCAGAGGGAAAGAGTGGGGAGGGAGCACCAAATTTTAGGGGTTGAGGGATGTCATTGTTGGAGTGAAGGAGCGACACTGGCCGGCGCTGCCACAGGACTCGTCTGTGAACGGCTCCTGGGGCCACTTGCTTCAGTCTGGGAGCCACAAGCTCTCCTTGAGCTGGACAGCAGTCACTGTCCCCTTGAAGCTGCCCGGTCAGTTCTGATGAGTACCTCTGTCCCCATACGCTGCCAGACGCGTCTGCCTATTAGATGACCCAAATCTAGGGAAATGGCCTCTGAACTTTTAGCTCCCTGTAAAGGGGTGCAGCTCTTGAGGCGCCTGGGTGGCTCAGTCGGTTGAACGTCCAACTTTGGCTCACGTCATGATCTCGCTGTTCGTTGAGTTCAAGCCCCATGTCAGGTTCACTGCTGTCAGCTTGTCAGTGCAGAGCCCGCTTCAGATCCTCCATCTCCCTCTCTCGGCCCCTCCCGCGCTTGCACTCTCCCAAACAATAAGTAAATATTAAAAAGAAAAAAAGAGGGCCGCCTGGGTGGCTCAGTTGGTTAAGTGTCCGACTTCGGCTCAGGTCATGATCTCACGGTTTGTGGGTTCGAACCCCGCATCGGGCTCTGTGCTCACAGCTAGCTCAGAGCCTGGAGCCTGCTTCAGATTCTGTATCTCCCTCTCTCTCTGACCCTCCCCTGCTCATGCTGTCTCTTTAAAAAAAGAAAAAAAAAAAAAGAGTGTGGGGTTAAGCACCAGCTTAAAATCACATCCCCACTACCAACTACCTGTGACGCTGGGCAAACCTCTTCCTTTCTCAGAGCCTTGGTTTTCTCATCTGCAAAAGGGGAGGGTGCCCCCCCACCCCAGCCATTGATGTTCTCATCACGTGGGTTGACAGCAATGCCTAGAAACTGTGCCAAGCAGGGGGGGTGGGCACCCTGGAGTGGCTCAGGAAGGAAGGAAGTCCTGCAGACTGAGAGAGTGACCACATAGTCCTGGGTGAGGAGGGGAATAGGAGAACATTCTGAGCATCGAGAGAGCCTGGCAGGCTTGGTGTGGGTGGGGGGTGGGAGGGAGTGAGCAGAGGGCAGCTGAGCTGGGCAGCTCGGGGCCTGGAGGCACGGATGGGATCCTCCAATCCAGGGACCTGTGGTTTTTATTTTCAAAAGGTGGCCCAAAGTTAAGGGATGCGTGTTATATAGTGTGACCCCATCTGAACCCAGTTATGTGAACATAACCGAAACCGGAAGCTCACAGAAAGTGCCCTTGTTATGCACAAAATGCTTCATATTCTATTTTTTTCAACTGCCTGTCTTCACCGTGTGAATTGACTTCAGACTCCGTCCTGGGTCTCCCCTGGGGGGGCACAGGATGGTCTGTGGCTCCCTCGGGAGCAGGCCGGGTGGGTCTCGGGCTGTAGGGGAGAAGAGCCCAGGGACTGGGGAACCATCGGGTGAATGGGGGTGTGTGTGATGTGTCGGGTGTGGGAGGGCAGATGGAGTGGGCACCCTTCCCACAGCCAGTCAAGTTCTTTGACTGCGAGCCCCCCAAGGGACTCAGCGCAGGGTCTCTGGGCCAGGGTGGGAGTGAGTCACCTGCACCCGGCTCTCAGGACCACAGCTCAAGCGGCCACAGATTCAAAAGAAGAACCGGAAAAGGAAGGGTCTGGTGACAACGGGTGGTAGACAGAATCTTTCCCAACAAGCTCAGCAGGAGGCTGCTGCAGGGAGGGCCCTCTGGGCTCTGAGCACTTGCACTTGAACACGGCACACCTGGCAGGGACAGGCCTGCGCCCCGGGGTGTCACCCACTCCCTTGTGTCCAGGCCAGGCCATGGCCCCAGGTGCTAGACAGGCGGTCATGTTTGGAGGCCACCCGGTGCTCCATGTGCCCTGCACTGTGGGCCAGCCGCTTACGTAGGCCGAGGGTCAGGCTGGCGTTTCCCTTTCCAGACTCAGTGAGGGCTCAGGACTCATCTGACTTCCTTGCCTCTTTCTTGTTCCCGGGGACAGGCAGCTTGCCCCTGCGGTGGCCTCTGAATGCTCCTGGCCCCATTGAATCCCATGCCAACCCTTTTTTGCTCTCCCCATTTTTCAGGGGCGACAGACACCAAGCTTCAGAGAAAGCAAGCCACCTGCCCAAGGTTGCACAGCCTTTGGGTGGCAAAGCCAGGATCCAAACCCAGGCTTGATGCCTCAAGAAACTGGGCTTTTCCCAGGCGCCCCCACCCACACTTCTGGCCGGGGCCCAGACTGCTTCGCAGTCCTTGGAGCTGTGGAGAAGTAACGATGGAGGATCTGCCATGCCTGAAAACACCCTCTCCCGCAAAGGGTGGGCGGGGCTCATCAGTATAGCCTGTGCTGCCCAGTGGGACCATCTGTGCTTGCAGCGGTGTGGGGGTGGGGAGGGGAGAGCTTGGAGATCCCTACAAGTAAGCAAGCTCTGGGGCAGGGCTGGGCCTGGTGGTGGCCCTGGGGAGCTGTGGTGGTGGCCCGCGGCAGCGGGGTCTTTTCAGGCATCATGCTATATGACTATTCTTCCTGGTTCCATCTCTGGCTGGCCCTGCTCCGAGCCCCCCATCTCATCAGGGCGCCTGCTTCTCTGCTCTGCACCATCCACATTTCACGCAGGCTCACATTTCTCTCTTCCTCCCCCCCCCCAACCCAGTTGACCTTTGGATTCTCCCTGCCCCTCCCCTCAGCTCCCTCCTCTCCTTCTCTGCTTTGGGAAGAGAGGTGTGCAGGGGGCAGGTGGGAGATCTGGCCGTTCTCACTCCCATCTTCTCCTTGCCACTGCCCTCTCTCTGCCCTAGCTCCCCTCG
>NW_024080636.1:2910288-2928825 GCF_003009895.1 Hyaena hyaena | reverse complement strand
TCCTTTCTCCCTGTCGGGCAGGGAGCTCTGTGAATTGAATGAATCCATCTCCCTACAGAAAACAAGGCAGGCTCCCGGCAACGCCCTCCTCCCTGTGCCTGACCTCGCCTAGGCTGCACCGAGAACCCACCAGCCTCCTGAAGAATTATCCAAAGAGCAACTTTGTGTTGCTCCCGCGACCCTGTAGACCCTTCATCTCAGGGAGATGGTCCAGGGAAAGGCCAGCCAGCTGCCGCTCTGCCCTGTGGTCAAAAACCAAGTCCAAGTCCTGGTTCTTCGTATCTCTAACCAGAGTAATGGCCAACACGCTGGACGTGATGCACGCTGAAGCGGCCTCTGGGGCCTGAGTGAGAGTACGGGGCGAGGGTCCCCTTCCCTCCTTCCCCCGGAGCCCCCTCGGGGTCCTTCCCCGTGTGTCAGCTGGCTGGAGACAGGGGACAGGGAAGGGGCAGGGAGAGGAGAGGAGCCCTGCCCGTCAGGTGCTGTGGCCAGCTGGCCCTGTGCTTGGGGTTCCTACAGGATTGGCAGTGGACTCCCTCGGGCCTTTTGTGGGCCACTGGGGTGTGCCAGGCGGGCTCCTGTGGCTCTGTCTCCCTCCTCAGCCCCAGAAATCCAAGTCCCCCCCCCAAGTCCTCCTCCCTGGGCCGTGTGCCCCTCTCGGCTGCCCCTGAGAATCACAGAAGATCCCCAGGCCAGCTCGCTCCATGGGGCACACTCCCACTGCCTGAACAAGGGACACGGTGTGATATGGCCGTCACCAGGTGCAACCACCGTGCCACCTATGTGTGCACTTGGGGGACACACCCCAAGCTTTGGGAGGGTCCCACCTAAGTCCCTTTGGTTCCGGGGGGAGGGGCAGGTACCCGAAGGGCAGGCCGGACGCCCTCTCTGAGCCTCCCTGCCCCCATGGTCTCTGTCAGGCAGACCCCGGCCTCCAGCCCTGGAAACGTGTGGGCTGGGCTGGGGATCCGAAGAGCCCCTCTCTTTCGCGTGCGATGTCCACGGTGCTTGGTGCCACCGTGAGCCACAGGGCCAGGCCGCCCTGGACTATGTCTCTGACTCCGCTGCCCACCTTGTCCAGGGGCTGGTTCACAGCCTCAGCGCAGACAAACCCGGGCTCAAATCCCACTTCACCACTTAGGGCCTCTGTGGCTCCGGGCCTCTGAGACCCTCTGGAGTCTTCTGTCTGCAAAACGGGGCTGCCATGGTGGCCTCAAAGGATGGTTTAGTTGTGCCCAGCCAGTGCCCGTTTTCTAGATATTTTCTTCCCCTTCTGTCTTCGGCCATCTCCAGCCCCACTGGCCATGTGTGTTCCTGCTTTCAGTCCACCGATGGCCTCCAGGCCTCCAGGCCACCAGCGTGCCCCTCCCTCACGCCCCCAGACAGAATTAGCGCCCCCCCCCACCAGCCTTCTCACCCCTGTTGGGCTGGGGATGTTGCCCAGGCAGGGAGCCCCTCCAGGCCTCGGATGGGCCTGTGACCTAACTGGTACTCCTTAAATGTTCACTGGAGGTGCCCCACAAACGGCAGCTGAAAAGAATCTGTGGACACGGAAATGACTGTGACTCTGTCTGTAGCCCTGAGCTTTGACAGGGGGACACTTAACAGCCACCCGGAGCAGCCTGCATCGCAGAGGGGGCCTCTCAGAGGCTCGGTCCAGGGGAAGCTGGGCTGCCGCGGTCCAGGCTCTGGGGCACTAACACCCCAATCACAGCAAGAGGCATCGGAGGCAACGGGCTGCACCATCAGGCCAAGACCCAGGCGCCTTCTCGGCAGTGGCGGGTCTCCCTCCTCCTCAATTTTCCACCTGCTGTCCCCAGGTTGTCTGTCCTTCCTCGTGTCGACAGAGACTCGCCTCCCTCTTCGCTGCTGGAAAGTGCGATTTCTCCGAGGTCTGAGGCTCTCCTCTCCCAGCCGGGGCCGCCCACGGTCATGATCCTAACCCTCTGACCTTAAAAAATAACGAACTCTGGCAGAATGCAGAACAAGCCATCTCTTTTTATAGATTTCCCCCGAGTTGTAAAGATTGGCTTGACCACACTGGCACATTACATCATTTTCTAGAAGGATACCTCAAATGGGGAAACAATTTTTAAGACGATTGGATGAATGTCTTCCTTCCTGGACAAACAGGAAGGTGGCCCCATAGCCGGGACAGCGTGTCCAGCCTCGTCAGGCCTCCCAGACACACGGAGCAGAGATGCAGGAGGCCCCGGGGGGAGGGCCCTGGCGAGGTCGGGTTCCGACCTCCCGGCCCCCAGGAGGAAGCAGTGGCCTGGTGCCGTGGCCTGGAGAGCAGAACAGGACGATGTGGCTAAAAGAGTGGCTAAAAGAGACTCCTGAGCGGAGTCTGGGGGACTGGGTGGGAGGAGGCCGGGGGAAGAGGCCGGCGAGCCGGGCACAGGGGCCTCAGGGGTGGACACAGGGCGGGAATGGGCCGTGGTGGGAAGGGCGGGGGAACTCCAGCATGACCTCGCTAAGCAGGGCAAGGAGGCCCTCTGGCCCCTTGTCCTGAGCTGGGAGCCCGGGGATCATGCAATAATGACCCCTTCCTCTGCCGGCTGCACCCCCCTCCCGGCTGCCACATCTCAACCCTGAAACAGGGCCCCTTGGCTGTTGTGGTCATGGCCCCCCTGCTGTGGAGCCCAGAGGTGTATAGTGCCTGGGAACCCCTTCCGCTCCACCCCTCCCCCCCCACCCACACCCCACCCCGGGGGGGGAGAGCCCTGGGTGCCGGCTCTGGGACTCCTCTGAGTGTGAGCCTCATCAGAGTCACGAAGGACAGCAAAACCGATCTTCGGTGACATCCAGCCGATTCCCTGGGACTGTCACTGCCTTTAGTCCTTCGGAGGAAGGGGTATCTCTTTAGCTGCTCAACAAGAGGCTCAGCATATCAGTGTGGCCGGAGCTTGGAGGGATTGATGGGCGTGGAGGCTCTGTCCTGTCCCCGGGGGACCCAGCACAAGGCTCAGCGGAAGAGCCCGGAGAAGGGTCCAGCCTGGCCCCACACCGGCCCCGTACCGCAGGCAGGCAGCCCCGTGCGCCTCCCTTTCCCCAACAGCAAAATAAATCTGGCAGCCCTCTCGGAGCTTCTCGAATGCATGATCTTCTCCCGATGAACAACCCGGCTGGCGTGGTCTCGGCTGCTTGCTGCCGACCTCGGTTTAGAGCTGCCTGTTGTCCAGCTGCTGGGGAAGTCCAGGGCCTGAGGCACACGGAGACGGAGCGGGCTCGTGCGCCAAGGGCTGGGGTGGGAGACGGCCGCGGCTGATGTGGCCCGGAGTCTGGCTGCATGTCAGGAGCCTGCAGGTGGGGGGAGGCCCAGGCAGACTGGGGCAGTCGTGGGGGGCTTTCAGATGGCTTTCCTAGGAGCCTGTGATGCGGAGGGGTGGAGGGGGAGGAAGGAGGCGGCCCCCGCAGAACCGCCTTTGTAATGGTCGTCGGACATCCTGGTCATGGCTGCAACGGCTACTTGTGTCCATAGAAACGTTCAGATTCAGGGCAAGGTTTGTTTCCTCTGATGCCTGGCGTGCCTCCGCCTTCAGCCTGGGGAGAGCCGGGGCTCCCCTCTGTGCGTCTACTCCCGGAAAAGTTCTTCCTGCCAGGAAACGTTTCTTGATTTTGTCTCCTGCCTCCTTCCTCTTTACTCCTCATCCTTCGGAAGCTTTGGGTCTTTTCAAACCGGTGCTCTTTTCCAACGTGGCTTCTCTCTCGGCCTTCCAGTGGGGAGGTGGTTAGGAGTGTGGGGTCCGGAGTTGGGCTGCCTTGGGCAGGGCTGTGGCTCCGCTCCCTACCTGCTGAGAGACTGAAAGCCAGCAGGGTGACCTTCTTGACCGCCGGACTCTTCTTCTCTGTGAACTGGAGCTCTCACACACTTTGCCTTGGGTGTGTGGGGAGACGCAGGGCTGTACGTACAAGCACTTGGCTTTACTGTGCACAGTACTGCATGCAAGGCGGGAGTGTGAGCCAACACTCTTCAGGAGTGACAGAGCTCGGGAGGAAGAAGGGACGGAAGCGGCCTGCGGGGTAAGCCCCCTCTCTCTCCTTTTCCTCCCCTGCAGGAGGACAGTCGGTGACCCACGTTGGTGCCCCTATTGTGGTCTCTCTGGCCAACAAGTCCGTTTCCTTCAGCTGCAAAATCTCCCACACCCCTGAACTGAAGAACTTCACAGCTTGGTACTTCCATGTGGACCTCCAGAGCCAGAGGAGCTCTGAGAAGCGCATTACCTGCTCACCTGACCCGGTCAGAGAGAACCAGATGCACAGCGTGACGTGCCGGGTCACCCCCAAGCTGCCCGACGCGTCAGCCACCGGCACCTACTATTGCTCCTCGCATTGGTCCAACTTGATAAGAATCAGCAGCGGCGTCTTCATCCTGGTCAGAGGTGGGGCTCCCTTCGGGGCTCTCCCCCGGGCGGAGGGCCCAGAGATTTCACACCGCACGAGTTGAGCCCCGATCTAAAGCAGGGGGCGCCTCTTCTATCAGCTTTGGCAAAACAGAACAAGGTGTCCTCGGGGAGCCGCCCCCCCCAGCCGCTGCACGGGCGTCCCGACATCTACCCTGGTTCGGGAAGGGCAGAGGCCTGGGATGGAGCTGTGCTTCTGGCCACCCCCAGCAGGTGCCTGAGAGAGGTCACTGGGCCTCGGTGTCCTTCCGGCACAGTGTGGGGGGTGGGGTGGGCACAAGTAGGTCTCGTGCACGTGTGTGTTGGTGGCAGCCCGTGAGCGAGCGCTCAGCCTGCGTACATATTTCCGGGAAAGTTTCCTAGTTTCATCTCGTCCTCAAAGCAGCGGTGACTAGAGGCCATTACGAACAGCCTATCAGCAAAGCCATGAGTCTCTGATCTGCCTCTGTGTCTCCCACCAGTGGGGGCGGGGGCCAGGGGTGCCATGGAGCTGGGCTGGCCAGGATGTGGCTGTGGGCCTGGCCTTCACGGCAAAACCCTGCCCATCCAGGGCTTTCATGGGGATGAATGAGATCCTGCGTGTAAGGGCTGGTGTCTGGTGATAGGAAATGTTTGATAAATAACAGACCCTGATGTGCCTGGCACGTGCTTGGCACTCTGCAGTTTTCTGCCAGCCAGATGGAGGCGGGGAGGGAGGGAGGGAGGGATGGATAGAAGGATGGACTATGCCCTTCACCCACCCCTGGTGCGGGCCAGCCACCTGCTAGGCCTGGGACAAAGCTGGCCCCTCACCCTCACCGCACCCGCCCACATGAGCCTCCTTTCACCTGCGGGAAACAGGAGGCCCTGGGAGAGACCGTGACTTGCCTAGGGTCCTGCAAGCAGCAATCTGTGGCTCCAGTCACCCCGAGACAGGGGCACTCGAGAAACAAAAGATGCGGTCCTTGCCCTTAACCAGAATCAAGGCAGCAGGCACAGAAAGGGGCTTAGCCCTACGCGAGGGCCTTGGTAGAGGTCAGGGTTTGGGGGTTCCTTCGTGGGGGGCAGTGTGAGAGGAGTCCTGGGTAAAGGAGAACATAGGAATCGGGGGCCTGGGGGGCTGGCACAGTGGGGTTTGCCCTGGCCTTTCTCGGGTAACTAATCCTGAGCTTTCCTGCCCCCCTCCCAGACACAGGGTACCAAGAACCCCCACAAGGCTCCCAGAAGCTCCTGTTACTGTGTTTCACGGGCCTCCTGACTGCGCTGAGCATCTTGGTCACCGCTCTGCTCCTCTGGAAGAAGGTAGGGGACACACACACATAGCTCTTTCTCTACCCCGTTCCCTGTGGCTTCAGGGACACGGTGTCCCCATGGGCTGTGGCCTCTGGCACCGGGGGCCCCTCCCTTGCCAACTCATCACCACCAGGTCCCTTTCGATCTTGTTGCTCGAAACCACGGTTCTTCGGCCTTTTCCAGGTCGTGGGCCCTTCTGAGTCTCTGATGGAAGGCTCAGGCCCACATGCTTCCCGTTTCTAGCCCCCCCAGATTAGAAGCCCCTGTCCCCAGTTTTCTGGATCCCCAGATGCTCAGGAGGAAGGAAGAGCCACAGTGAGGCCAGGCATTGTCCCCTTTCCTCTGATCTGTGTCCCACCGTCACTCTGCGGGGGAGGTGTCCTCCCATTGCACAGCCCTGGGAAGTGAGACCCAGAGAGGGGGTGACCTTCCCCCGGTCACGCGGAAGGCGTGCGGCAGTCAGGGCTGGAGGGCAGGTGGATCGGGCGGTTTGGTCCAGCTCTGTGCCAGGCAGCAAGTGCCACGCAGACAGACACCAAGGCAAGCTTGTTCCTGTGGCTCCGCGCGTGCCCAGGTGTGGCAGGTGCTCGGTAACTGTCGGGCGAAAGAATAATGCATTACCCAGAGGGTGCCAGGTTCTGCCCGGCTCTGGGGTGCAAAGCAGGCTGGCAGTGCTCTGGGCTGCGGTTGGGACCCTCTGTTCTGACTCCTTGAATGCTTTAAGCAGAACAGCTCAGGCCACTGCTAGGCCCTCTAGGGACCGAGAGCTTCCCTGCTCCTCGCCAGCCTCGGGGGCCGAGCCTGGGGAGCAGCTCAGTCAGCTGAGGCGCTGAGTATGGGGAAAGGCCTCTGTGGCACCACGGGGGCTCCTTCAAGGGTCAAGAAAGGTTTAGTGGCTGCACCCAAAGTGCCGGTCCCCATCTACACCCAGGGAAGGCCCCCTCCCCTCTCAGACGGGGATTCACGTGTTGGTTCATTCAACACTTATTTATTGAGCACCTACTAAATTCCAGCAGTAGGCCCTGGGGCTACAGCAATGACTTAAATTCATCCACAAGAAAGCTCTGCCTTCGTCGAATTTGTATTCCAGCCGAGGGGAGACAGACTATAAACAAATACACAAATAAGTAGCATAACGGATGTGATCAGTGTTGGGGGAAAATATAGCAAAGCGAAGAGAGGAGTGAGTGTGGAACGAGGGAGTTTGCAGTTTTAAGTAAATAGTCAGGAGGGCCTCCCCACACCACGCCTGGGAGGGAGCGGGCCAGGCAGGCATCAGGAAGAGTGTGTCCCGCAGGGGAATAGCAGGTACGGGTGCTCTGAGGCAGGAGCTGCAGGGAGACCCACGTGGGTGGTATGGCCTGAGTGCAGGGAGGTGGGGGGGGGTGGATGGCGGGCCTGGGACTTGAACGTGGGCCTCAGTTTCCCATGATGCCTCAAGGCTGGAGACATAATCGCTCTTCCAGAAAAGGCTCCAAGGTGACAAAAAGAAGCCGACGCGGCTGCTTTATCTGCCGTAAGCTTCCGGAGGCTGCCTCTCCTGCCAGCTCTGAGCCAGAGCCTGGTGACCTCAGCGGCCCATCCAGTTCCTCTCCTGTCCTGTGATCCGCCTCGGGATGCCACGGGCATGGGCTGTGACCTTGGCATGACCTGTTCCTAATTTGGCTCGTCCTGCTGACAAGCTGCAGCAGTCCACTCTGCTCTGGCCGGGTGCGGGCTCTGCCTCTGTGGGCCCTTGCCCTCCACCTCCACCCCTGCCCCTGGCCTGGACACAGGGACAGCTCAGCTGAAGGCAGAAGACGGCGGGAAAGGCTTCTCTGGGCCTCCTGGGAATCCCAGGGTGAGGACAGAGACCCACCGGCCACCGGGCTCACTCTCCCTCCCTCAACCAACGTGTGCTGAGCTCCTACTGTGTGTCCGGCTTGGCCTGCGTCCTGCCTCACGGCTGCTCTCCCCATGATGGCGGCGGCCAGGACGGCTCTTGACTCGATTGTTCAGTGAGCAGCTACTGGAACCGGGGTGTGGACCCAGAAACTGTGCTTCAGGCAGGGGTGATGAAGGACCCGCCCTCCGGCTGCGGACCCCCCACGCCAGGCTCATGTGAGTGATCGCACAAGCGGCTCCAGCGGCCACAAAGCACAGCAGGTGGAGGGCAGAGCCGGGTCAGGGCGAGACCTTGACCCCGAGCCTCCGCTTCAGCCGCTGCTCGGCAAAAAGAGGATCGTAATGACTGGATCTCAGAGACCTGCAGGGCCAGGGAGACACCGGGCACAGAGTAGGTGCTCAGGAAAGTCTTGGTTGGGGGGGTGGCGTCAAACTCAGCCCCGGCTTGACTTCCGATCCCAGCCCCTCACCCCGCCGCTTGGCTCAGTAACTCCTACCTTCCCTGTCTCCTTCCAGGAATAGTTCTCGAATATCTAGTACATGCCAGGCACTGGGCTGAGTGCCAGACACAGTGGAAAGCATGACAGATGCAGTCCCTGCCCTCTAGTCAAGCTACAGCCCTCTCGGAGCCTCGGTTTTCCCCTCCAGAAACAGGGAGAAGGGTCTACTTTCCCCCTCCCCTGGCCAGGGTGGAGGAGACGGCATTTGCGAGGCCCCAGCGGGGGCCCGACCCCCAGGGGGGAGTGCAGCGCGTGGATACTTCTGTCTTCCCTCCGCGCGTGTATGGGAGGGAGAGCTAGTGCAAGAGCCTGGCCTTGAAGGAGAGAGAGCTCGGAAGACCGGAAGCCGCTGCCGGGTTCGTGTTGTGTCCCCAGAGCAGCCTGGGGCTGGATCCGAGCTTGGGATGCAGACCCTGTGGATGCCGCTCCGGAGGGGGACGGCCCCCAGTGGCCCATTAGCCCATCATAGGCCAGTGTGGTTTGAACTGAGTGCGGAAACCGAGCATGCAGGGGGGAGGTCGGGGCGGGGAGGAGAGGTGAGGTGGTCACCAGCCCGTGACCAGGCCAGGCAGTCGGCCGTGGGGGCCAAGAGGAGAGGTCCAGGGAGGAGGAGGCTTGGACGACCCCAGGAGCACAGGCAGCTGTGAATAAATGAATCGAGGCCGGGAGCTACTGGCCCAGAAAAGGCCAATGATTTCCTGGGACGGCTCCCACCCAGCTTGGGGATCAAGGTGGGCTTCCCGGAGTGGGCTGATCTGTCCTCAGCCCTTAAGGGCCTCTGACACAGCAGGTCTCCCTCCTCCACCGCAGTTTTTTTACCTGGGTTCTAGGATCCCTGGGCAGCCCTGGGCTGGTCACCCCCATCTAAACGTGGCGAGTCTCAGGCCCCTTCCTTGGCGCTTTCCCTGCTCTGTCTACACTCCCTGGTGATTGCTTTGCTCCTGAATTGACGTCTCTCACCCCTGACGCTCCCCAGGCTCCTCCCTGAGCTCCAGACCATGCCCACTGTGTGAGCCCCACAGCCGTCCACACCTCCTGTCCCTGACACCACTCTTTAGCATCCCAAGTCTGCCCTGTCTCTGCAAATGGCGCCATGCCCCCAGATGCTCAGACCAAAGGCTTAGAGGACAGGGACTTTGTCTCCCCCTTGTGGGGGGGGGTGCTGACACACACTAGGTGCTCGTGGGAGGAATGGCTTAGTCAGTAAGCACTGAGACCTGGAAGAGGAGTTGGAGGCGGCCAGGCTGTGAGGTAGGCAAGGCAACAGGACTTTCCCATTTTACAGAGGGGGAAGCTGAGGCTCTACAGGTTTCCTGACCTGCCTGTGGCCACAAGGATTGGTTTATTCATTTGAAAATCCCAAGTGGAATTGACTAACTAAGAGCAAGTGTTAGTGGTGGGGGACAAGGCACCCGGGTAGGCAAGGCTGTCTCCAAGGGACGCAGCATCCCCAGCCCCCCCGTAGCAAAATGCACCCATCTGGTTTTTCAAGGGGGGCACCCCCTGGGCCTCATCCTCCCACCACCCACCCCCCACCGCTCCTGAAGATCTCTTGCCTTGCTACCGCCCCCTGCCGCTCAACCCACCCCGGCAGAAGTGGAGAAGCCTTAGAAAATGCACATCTCACCAAATCTGCCGGCTTCGAGGCTGCGGACCCCGCCTCGTGTGGCGATGCCCTCGCCAGCCGCCTCCTCATCTGCTTTCATCTTTCACTTCCATCAGCTACTTTCTATCTGACAGTCCAGCCTCCGGCATGTCCCTGACGTGTGATATTCCTGCCCTCAGGCCCTTCTGTGCATTGTCCCCACGGCCGGTGACACTTTCTCAGTCTCTCCTGTCGTCAGGAGGCAGGGCAAGCCCTCAGACGCCGGCCCCAGCCGGCTCCTTCCCACAGCCCCACGGGGCACTTACCTCCCTGGTGGCCCCACTGCTCTCAGGAGAAGCACCTTGAGGACAGGCCTGGGTCTCGCTCCCCATGGGCCCAGAAGAGCCCCTGCCCATGAGCACACACCCAGCAGCCTTGGCGGGTCCAGCGAGGCGAGGGGCACCAGGCCCCCGGCTGATGTGAGGTGAGCCACGGCCTCTGACCATGACGGCCGGTGCAGGGGAGGGACACTAGATCTGAAGCAGGACATCTGGGTTCCGTACAAAGACAGTCACTGACTAGCCAGACATGCCTCAGTTTACCCCTCCGTAAAGTCTACTTCCTCTGGCTGTAAAGAGAATCAAGTGAGAACAAGAGCAATCTCGGGGCTTGTTTGCAAACTGCAAGGTGCCACACGGGTGCCCACGCCGTTCTAACCGTCTAGGAGACCCACACGTTCCAACAAAACAGAGAGGCGAAAACAGATACTGTCGGGTCAGCGCCTTGGTGAATCACGCAGAGCCGGGTTCAAACCCTACCCCTGCCCCTTCCGGCTCTGCGGCCTCAGGCAAGTCGCCTGCCATTTCTGAGCCTCCCGGTCCTCACGTGTGGAACGGAGGCGACACGGAGATTTGTTGTGTAGGTTTGCTGAGAAGCACACGAGATGGGGCGGGCGATGCGCTCAGAGCGAGCCCCACCGATATCGGTGAGGCCGCTTCTCCCAGGCGATGATTAGGCTGAGAGGGGGTCGTGCTGGCTTCTCCCGGACAGCTAAGGAGCTCTGGAGAGCTAATGCCGGGGAAACGGCTGGGGATGGGCAGCCGGCCTGTGCCCGCCGCCCACCTGTCTCCCTGCAGGCCCACCACCAGGGCCTCCCAGCAGCTGGTGTGAGCTTTCTGACACCTGCTTGCCAGTCCCCACACCTCCTGCTAGAAGAGCTCGGACACTTTCCACCGACCACACTGTGAGCTCCGCCCTGCGCATCCGGGCAGGTTCACCTCCCTCTAACCACGTTGGTTGTCTTTAAGTTCCTGGAGACCTCAGGGCCTTGGGACATGCCGTTCCCTCTGCCTGCCTCCCCTCCCTCTCTTGCCAACGTAGTTTCTCAGCGCTTGGGTTTACAGCACCCTTTCCACCCGGTGAGGTGCGTGTCGGCCAGAGGCTCTGTCCTGTCGGTCAGCACACGAACCAGGCTCTGGCAAAACTGTGAGTTCACCGTCTGTCTCCCCACTGCGTTCTTAGTTCCAGGAGCACAGAGACAGCGCCCACCTCTTCGGACCACCTGGCTAATGAGAGGTGGCTGACAAGCATGTGTTGCTTGGCCAAGGGCCACCTGGTGCCACCTGAATGCCAAGCGCTGGAGAAAGTGAGGCCCAGGAGGGGAAGTGGCATGTGTGAGACCTCAGAGCCAGTGAGGGGGCAGAGTGGGCCTGGACATCTGGTCCAGCTGGCACTTGCCCAGGACCACCCACGGCAGTCGGCTCCGTTGCCAGGGACCCTGTCACACTGGCGCTGTGCCTTGCACTGCCTGTCCCCCCGAGCCAGGCACGGTGTCCATGGGCAATGCCCCGCGAGGGCCTTGACCTTTCTGTAGGTGCAGGCAGATGAATGGCTTGATGTGGGTGCTGGAGGCATTTGCCCCGTTTCCTCGGAGAAGGAGGGTGGCAGGAGGCGCGAGCGATCAGTTTGTGAGCAGCCCCGTGACGATCTGCTATCTTCCCTGCGGGGTGGTGTGCGAGGAGGGAGCTGGGCCTCCCGGCCCTGACAGCCGTGATGCCCTTCTTCACAGAGACAGATGCGGGCTCCCCGGAAGGGCCTGGACCCCAGCACTGCCCACCGCCAGGAGCAGCCTCCGACCGAGTCCATCTACACGGTGAGTCTTGGGGCCTGCGCCCCCTCTGCCTCTCTCAGGCCTGACACAGGGTCTGGTTTGCTGGCTCGGTCACATACCAGCCATGTGACCTCTGGGCCCCTTGTTCGTGGTCTGTAAACTGGGGACAAGAATTCTAACCTGGCTGAATTTCCGTGGGGATGAGCGTCCGTGTGGCCCCCGGCCACTGGCAGGCATGTAGCTGTGAGGTGCCACCCGGCCCCCCCTCCCTGGCACGCCCCTCTCCTTCTGGGATGAAGACCAGCGAGGGCACAGGGTGGCGAGGGATGAAGAAAGTTCCTTCACCCGACCGGGTGATGCTGACCAGCTCACCAGCTCCTTCCTGTTTGTTTTTTTGTTTGTTTGTTTGTTTTGTTTTTAAATTTTTGACAGAGAGAGAAAGAGAGAGAGAGTGAGCTAGGGAAGGGCAGAGAGAGAGAGAGACACAGAATCCAAAGGAGGCTCCAGGCTCTGAGCTGTCAGCACAGAGCTTGATGCGGGGCTCAAACTCACGAACCGAAAGATCATGACCTGGGCCGAAGTCGGACACTTAACCGACTAAGCCACCCAGGCGCCCTTCCTTCCTGTTTTTATTGCACAAACAGCAGCACAGCAAACAACAAGAATCGCAGAAAGAGGAAAAGGTCAGGCACCATCACAAGCCCTTAACACATCATTGCTTTTCAATTTTTCACACCTCCTTTCCCCCACGCACACGCACTGTTTTGTATCCTTAGAATCAAGCAGAGACACGAGCTGGGCTGTTGTGTCATAAGCACTTCCTGTCGCTGGACCTGTCTTCGTCCTTACCAGAGGAGGCTCAGCCTGGCGATCCCGCTGGGTGTGAGCCCACCCACGGGTCCCTAGGCGGCCCCGCTCTGCCCAGCGGCTGGGAATGTGGCAGTCGTGCCTTTTTGGCTCTGTCTAGTTTAGTTCCACAGGCAGCGTGTGCTCACTGTAGAGAAAGTGAATCAATGCCTCCCCGTGTCTGCTGGGGGCTCAGCTCTGTGAGACGAGCGCTGCCAGGTCAGGATCTTGGCTTCACACCCGGGTGGTGCCAAGCCTTGCTGGGGACCTGCGGGTCTTCCCCAGGGAGTGTTCCAGGGTCGCCCCTGCACGGTTCTGCCCGGATCTGCTGTCGCTGGCCTGTTCCCACCACTCAGACACACATGAGACTCTCGGGTCTACACAGAGGGCATGCCAAGTACGGCCCTATTTCCTGAGGATGGGGACAGATGGGGACTAGGCAAAGGCGGTGTCCCTCCAGCACCAGCCGCTCCCAAGGGCAGCCCCCCACCCCGGGGAGTTTCCACCGGCCACTGCAGCCCACGTGGCCTCACACTTCCCCATGTTCTCTCTGCTCTCCTGACGGCTCGTGGTATTTTCCCTGCAAGAGATCCTGATGTCAGCTTTTGAATAAAAACATTTCTCTCTCTATCTCTCTACACACACATACACACACACACACACGATCTTTCTCTCTCTCTCCCTATATATGTGTGTGTGTGTGTGTGTGTGTGTGTGTGTATCTATGAAGCAAATAGCCATCATCCTAAGCCTACTTCCTTCCAGGATAAATACTAGTAACATCGACTTCTATACCTTCCAGTCTTTTTTCTATAAATACATACAAAAAGACCCATACACACACTCACGCGTACTTTTTTTTTTTTTTTTTGGAGTAGTACAGCTATTTTTGTTCATGTTGCAATATCTCATGAACATCTTTCCACATGAATAAATATCCTTCTATGAGAGTAGTTTTAATGGAAGAGACTAGCTTCTGCATGGAACGGCTTCTGCCTGTGCTTAGACTTCTCTGAGGCTCAGGCCGACTTCTCCAGACTGTGCAGAAGAGCCTCGACAGCCCCACAGGGTTAAAAGGTGGCTTCAAGAGATTTTAGGACAAGAAAGGAGATGGGAAGAAGGGAGGCCATAGACTTTGGTGGCTCTTGAGACTGGTCCCTACCAGCTGGGCAGAAAGGAATGACATTAACAACAGGAGTAATGGCCTCAGGAGTGCTTGTTGAGTGCCTACTATGTGCCAAGCACTTAGTGGGACTCTATACCTGTTAGGTCATCGAGCCTCATATTAGGGACTTCAGATACATGTGCTCGCCCCATTTCAATTTTATCTTCTAATTGTCTATTGTTAGTATGTAGAAATATGATTGGTTTTTGTATATTGACTCTCTATAGAGCGACCTTGTTGAATTCATTGATTAATTCTGGGTTTTTTTAATGTGTAGTTTTGAGAGAGAGAGCGTGAGCAGGGGAGGGGCAGAGAGAGAGGGGGGCAGAGGATCCACAGCGGGCTCTGTGATGCCGGGCTCCAACTCATGAACCGTGAGATCATGACTTGAGTGGAAGTGACTCAACTTGTGACTTGAGTGGATCATGACTCAACTGACTGGGCCACCCAGGTGCCTCTTATTTATTAATTCTAATAGGCCTCTGCAAATTCCTTTGGATTTTCCATGAAGCCATTCTATTTGTGTCATCTGCGAATAATGCAAGTCTCATTTCTTCTTTTCCAATCCTCATATTTAAAACATTTTTTTAAAAAATTTTATTTTAGATAGAGAGAGCACGAGTGGGGTAGAGGGGAAGAGGGAGAGAGAGAATCTTAAGCAGGCTCCTCGCTCAGTGCAGAGCCCAACACAGGTCTTGATCCTACGACCTGAGCTGAAATCAAGAGTCAGTTGCTCAACTGATTGAGCCACCCGGGTGCCCCCAATCCTCATACTTTTATTTCTTTTTTCTTCCTTTATCACACTGCCTCAGACCTCCAGTGTGATGGCGAGTAGAAATGGTGACAGCAGACATTCTTGTCTATTTCCCAATCTCTGGAAAAGGATTTTTGTACATTTCTCCTCTACTTTCTTTGGATGGATATTTAGATTATCAATTTTCCATCTTTTTTTCCTCCTTTTCTTTTTTTTTAATGTTTACTTATTTTTGAGAGAGCACGAGCAGGGGAGGGGCAGATAGATTGGGAGAGAGAGTCCTAAGCAGGCTTTGCCCAGTCAGCGCAGCACCCCACACAGGGCTCAGTCCCATGAATCGTGAGATCGTGACCCAAGCCAAAATCAAGAGTTGGACACTCAGCCGACTGAGCCACCCAGGCATCCCAATCTTTCTTCTTTTCTAATTTATGCATTAAAAGCTATGAACTTCCCTTTAATTATGGCTTTAGCTGTATCCCACACATTTCGATATGTCATATTTTCATTATCTTTCAGTTTAAACTTTCTGTTGAGATTTCTTCCTTGCCCCATGGGCTGTTTAAAAGTATTTTGCTTCATTTTCAAATGTTTAATTACTTTCTAGTCATGTTCCTTTTTTTATTTCTCGCTAATTCCACTGTGATCAGGGAGTATATTCTGTATGATTTTAATCCTTTGAAGTCTCTTGAAAGTTGCTTTATGGCTTAGCCTGTATTCTGTGTGCACTTGCAAAGAACTTGAATTGTGCATGGCTAAGAGTTCTACATGTGTTAATTAGGTCAGTCTGTTGATTATGCTGTTTAAAATATTCCATTTCCTTTCGATGTTTTTTTTTTTTTTGGTCTATCAGATGTTCAGAGAAGGGAGTTAAACCTGTCCATCTCATTGCAGATTTGTAGATTTCTCCTTTTAATTATGTCAAATCTTGCTTTTTATTCAAGATTTTTATTCATGTGGTAAAATACTCATGATATATTGTGACATAAAAAAAAGCTGTACCCCTCCAATTTGTTTTTTAAAAGTAATCTATTCAGGGGCATGGATTTGGAGTGGGTCAGATGACTGGGATTCAAAGCCTACTTCATTTGCTCACAGGTTTTGTTACTTCAACTTTCTGAGTCTTGGTTCCATAACCTGTATAATAGGGTTTAACAATAGAATATTTTTTAATGTTTTATTTATTTCTGAGAAAGACAGACAGCGTGAGCAGGGGAGGGTCAGAGAGTGAGGGAGATACAGAATCTGAAAGAAACAGCCTCCAGGCTCTTAGCTAGCTGTCAGCACAGAGCCCGACGCGGGGCTCAAACCCATGAACTGTGAGATCATGACTTGAGCCCAAGTCGGACGCTTAACTGACTGAGCCCCCCAGGCGCCCCTTCCATCTTGTGTTTCTTACATTGAGCCCTCTCCAGTGACCCTGCCCTTTCTCTACGACTCATAACAGAAATGTCAAAACTCTCTGTCTTCAGTTTCTCTCTCTCTTTTCCAACCCACTCAGTAGGGCTTTCTACCCAGGTATTCATCAAAATCTTCCTTCTCAAGGTCACCATCAGCCTCCGCATTGTTACATCCAAAGGTCATTGGATTAAATCCTGGTCCTCCTCTTCCTTAATGAATCAGCATCTGACACTATCAACCTCTCTTTCCTCCTTGACACACTTTCTTTACTTGCTTTCAGAACATTCTACGCCCTCCTGATGCCCCCTCCTCAGACTCACTGCCGGGCCTCCTTAGCTTCCTTCACTGGTTCTTCGTGGAACCTCGTGGAACCTGACTTCTAAATATCAGAGTCCAGTCCTGGGACCCTTTCTCTCTGATCTTCACCCCCATCTTCAACCCCTGGGTGACCTCACTCAGCCTCAAGGTTTGAAACCTTCTACCTTTGACAACTCACATTTCCATCTCCAGCCCAGACACCGCCTCTGAACACCAGAGTTACTGCCTGTGAGTCACAGGTTTCTCTCTCAGACCGGTCTCCCAGTCTTTAGCCGCTGAGGTGCCTCAACTCATGGTCCTCATTGTAGTGACTGCCTGCTCCATTCTTCTAGCCATCCAGGCCGAGCCCCAGGAGATGTCTTTCCCTTGTTGTCACTGCTCGTATCTGAGCCGTCAGCACATTGTGTTTCCTAGTGTGTCTGGAATCCCCCTCGCACCCCACCCAGTGTGAAAGCTGTGGGAGCCACCACCATTTCTTGCCTTGTGGTTGGTTTCTGATCAGCCGGCCTCTTTTATTACCCTTGTCCTTGGGCAGCAGCCAGAGCGATCGTGCTCAAGAGCAGATCACAAGTCCTCAGAGAAGCAGCCACAGAGCTGGCACGAACCTGAAATGGCCTTAGTAAGGGAACCACCTGTGGCAGAAAATGGGGAAGGCCAGGCGAGCCATCAGACCAACGCAGAGCTGGTCCTGAGGGAGGAAAGTGCGGAGGGCGGCAGAGAGGAAGCCACACAGTCTAGGGAAGGCTCAGCCAGGCCCGTGGGAGGGCCCACGTCATAGGAGTCTTCCGGCTCCCAGGGCGGGAGGCTCTGCGGCTGTGCGGGCATCCCCACGGTGCTCGGCCACCGGCTGGGAGGAGCCCCCAGGGCCTAGGGCCTCCATGTACCCATGATGATGGGTTCCAGAGCCCAGCAGCTAGGGCCCCTGGTCAGGACTGGTCCCTGGGCCTGGAGCTGTGGGAAGCACATTCTCACAACTGCCGCACTCAGAGTCGACGTCAGAGCCCTGACACGGCCTTCACGAGCTCTGCCCTCATGGCCTCCCCGTCCCCTCCCCCCCGCCCCCCAGCTCCAGTCACCTTTCTTCCTTGCTGTCTCCAAACACCAGGCGTTCCCTCACCGTGGGGCCTTGGTGTTGGCCATGCCCTCCATCCCGGGCTGTCCACAGGGCCGCTCCCTCCCTCCTCGGCTCCCTGCTCAGATGGCACGTTCCCCCGTGAGGTCTTTCCTGATCCCCCTTTTAGAATAAGCTCCCCACCCCCTCCGTGACCCAACCTCCCTACCTTTCTTCTCCGTGTCCCTCTGTGGTCCTGAGGGCCGCCTCTTACTTTTGTGCTTCGGTTTGTCTCACACAGTAGGTGCTTAGCAGTCAAGTGCCTTGTGGACAAGTGGGGCAAGGACAAGCCGTCCTCACCTTCCTGGGTTTCCACGGGGCCGGGTGCTGGGCACAGAGTGGGTGCCCCGAGTCACAGGTGGGGCATCTGCTTGCGGAGCACCTCCCCTCAGCTCTGCTCCGTCCTCAGCCTGGCCGGCTGCCCTCCGTCTTGCGCACCGCAGCGGGAGGAGCTCGCTAACACCCCACCGATGTGGCCGCTTCCCACTCAGAAGCCTCCAGGGCCCCCCCCCACCGTCAGCTCTATAGCCTGGCACCGGCAGCCTTCACCGAAGGGCTCTCCCAGCCCTACCTCCTCACACTCCTGTCCCCTCAGTGGGCCCTTCTCTTCAGACATGCCAGGACCTTGTACTTCTCCGCTGAGTGCCGCTCCTTTCCAAGGAACACCCCCAAATTGCCCCCAGCTGCCCTCAGAGTGCGGTGTGCAAGTCTATATGTGCAGGTGCCCACGAGCATGCAGCTCTGGGTCTCCCTGTTCACGGGGAGAGGTAGGTCTCGCAGGGGGACCAGTATCCAGAACCCTCACATTAGGTCCTAGCCCAGGGTAGCTGACTTCAGCTTTGGCTTCGGCCGACCTAGAGGAAGGCTTTGCCACTGACATCACCCTTCGGCACCAACGGCCTTTTGGGTCAGCACCGTTGCCCACAGAGCAGCAGGAGGCAAAGGCCTTGGAGGGTCTGGGTCCCAGACAAACAGCCCAAACCAGCCCAGCCCAGCCCAGCCCAGCCCCGTACAGCCCCAGCCCAGTCCAGCCCAGCCCCATACAGCCCCAGCCCAGCCCAGCCCAATACAGCCCGGTACAGCCCCAGCCCAGCCCAGCACAGTCCAGCCCAGCACATCCCAGTACAGCCCAGCCCAGCCCAGCCCAGCACAGCCCAGCTCAGTACAGCACAGCCCAGCCCCGTACAG